>NW_025780683.1:0-49354 GCF_021130785.1 Homalodisca vitripennis
GACCAGGCAGTCCGTAGTCAGCGGTGAAACATATCATGGGCTGCTGTCCACCCATTTCAAGCCTCTCCGCCAACGAGACCCACCTCGGTAACAGTGGTTTTTTCGTTCGCCACCCTCTCGATTGGTTCATAGAAAAGATTGTCTCCACGGGTGCTCCAAGGAGTATGGTGGTAAAAAAATTCTTGTAAGGATCGAGGGTATTGGCGGGTTTTTCCCCGTGACGATATTTGTATATTGTTGAGCGTACCCCCGGGATACCCGATCCATTTTAAAAGCATGCTCTGGGAAACGCTATGGAAATCATCATTAGTATAATAGACTGTTCTTGTTTTTTAAAAAAAAAGAAATCTGTATGTATAAATAAGGTATTGTTGTACATCTATAATCTTGAATTATGCCAAAGACCCTTATTGCATCTTAAAATACACTAGGATAAAAATCTTAGATACCACGAGTTTGAAACTTAACGGACCAAACTAACCAGTAGAGCTAAAGGAAATTAATGGGTCATAGTCTGACCACATACATTTTAAAATTAGCTATGCTAATTTTCGAAAATTTAGGCATATTTTTATTAATTTCCGTGTACTATTATTACAGTTTTGTTTTTGGAAAAGTGAATAGTTTTCATATTTATTTTATGTTTATTTATAAAAGATTTAACTTAAAGGGAGCAGTTTATACCACACAACGGCACACGAGCTCACCAGGCCACACACACACACACACACACAAGCACCACATCACGACGCGGAGCACACACACACGCACACACGCGCGCCACACACACCACACAAAAACACACACACACACCACACAACACACACACAACACACACACAACCACACAACACACACACCCACACACACACAGGAAATCCATTAAGAGAAGAAGAACATACTCCCGTTACAATTTTTGATAACTTACAATAAAAATTAATAAAATCAATAGATTTTTAAAATTAAGATTAAACTAGCAACCTATTAATAGAAAACATTAAAACAAATTAATCATAAAATATAAGTATAGAAATAAATGAAAACTATGTAAAATTTGAATCATCAGATAAAATATAAATCATTTTATTTTAGACCACAATACCACAAAATAACATTATATCTTAGTATCAATGGAGATCTGTTTATGGTCAAGAAGTATGGTTTTACAACACCTGGAGTTATAAAGTTGATTTTTAGATCAGCTAGTGACTTTTACACATAGAGGAATTTTATTATCTTTAAAATAAATGTCTTAATGATGAGTTTAGAGAAGAACCTTTTTCACACTTCAAAGTTTAATCAACAATTTGGAGTTTATTATAATACAAGTAATACTTTTTTATTATTTGTAATTAAACTTGGTGAATCTTGGTTTTTTGAATCCATGATACAGAAAAGACATTTACTAGATGATGAACACTTAAAATATTGGGATGGCAACCAGAACTCTCAGATCTGCAAGAATTACTACTACCAGTTATTAAATCTACCACTACAAACCGACAAAGAATGATTTGGATGATGAATAAGTGTTCAATGGAACACACAAAGTAAAAAACTGGATTTGAACTCAAGTAAGATCTACCCAATTTAAGATTCATGAATCTTTCCAAATATTCTATAACCTATTTTTGTATATATTCAAACCTAACATGCACCATAAACAATTCTATAATCTTGGATATAATTTTTTTATGTTGCCCATGGCAGTATAATTTCACGAAAAATATGTATATGGACTTAAAAAAACTTAGATAATAATGGTTAAGGTTCAATAACGTTTTATTCCTAGTTAGTATCTATATAGCTAATTAAGTAAGGGTAACGAGAACCGAGTTACTTAAAAAATAAAGCAAAAGACAAACATTAATTACTGTATTTAAGATAATCTATTATTAGCTTACCTTACAACTAAACTATCGTCAAAATATGACTCCTCGGCGCGCGCCTGTGATGGTCCAGTAAAAACTGCCTGGGCCCTTGAGTTCATTTTTCAAAGTTGCAGAGAAAGTTCTACAGCCACTTCATCAGGATCGTGGTTGTGTGGGTTATTGTGGTGGTTCACTTGAAGCAGTTTGTTCATTAAAGTCATGCCCGGCTTAAACATGTTTATTTCATATTACATTTTAAATATCGAATATTGTTTTGTAATTTGTTACTTTTATAAATAAAAATTGTTGTGTACATAGAGTAACACCCCTGGTCACTACGAAACGATATCCATAATTATACAGGTATCAAGAGCTCTGAAGTGGACTCCCAGTGACTACCTTCGAATAAACTGAATCTTTCTTTTCAAACGAACCTACTATTTTTATACGGCCGGCATGAGGAGACTGACGAAATCCAAAAAATAATTTCCTGGAAAAAAAACTCCTTCCAGCGGTTTCTAAAAATACCCACACCCACCCCCTCACCGATAAGATAGAATCCCTTTAAGTGCAAATACTATTACGAAATTTTCGTAATTAGTCATATCTGGGATATAGTTTGGGTTACTTTTGACATTACAAAAGAAACATGATAGCTGGAAGTTAAGCTGCCTCACTCCCCTCTCCACCCCCACCGGAGTTGGTCAACATTGGTGTCCTCTCAGTGGCGTTAGCGAACCGCGGGGGGGGGTTCTAGGGGGTCCAGAGTAACATAGAATATATGTTTGTAGGGACGAGTGATTTTAGGTATCAAGTTGAACGCCCCGACTATTACCTATTACAGGCGTGTACGTGGCTCTTGGTGTGTGACAGAAATTTTTTGGGGTTATAAATTGCAATGTAACATGCTGATACAATGGCGGTTTTAAAAAAGGTTCTAAACTACCAAAAAATTAGGTCTGAAATGAGATTATTTTTCAGTTTTCATAAATGACCCGATGTTTTTTTGTACGTTAAATCTGATATTTACTATAACACACAAAACGTTCCCCGCGATTCCCCCCAGTTTCGGGACCCGGTGCCCCGCCCGCCGAAACGGATATTTTTGGCTACGCTAACTGTGTGTCCTCATCACTATTTCTTGGAAAAATAGATCTTAGACCTTCACAAACAAAAAACAGTAGTTGGGGGGGATGAACCACCTGCAATTCTATTTTTTGCCCTTAATATCACATTTAACGTAACTAAAATAACATCGGTATTTATTGTGTTTTATTTATTTTGTTATTAAATTGTATGACATAAATTTGACTGATTAAAAAAAATTCAGTGCAAAAACACATTGGTTAGTAGAGGTGAAATGCCGGCCCTAAACAGCACATCCAGAATACGACGATGCCAGTCGGGAAATGGCACAGCGCGCATAATGTACATTTACATATGTTGTACCTAAAACAAACCCGCCATTTCTGATTTGGATAAACCACTTTTGAGATGGCGGTTGTGCGGGAATTTCAACTCTACTATTGGTGGAAGCTCTTTCAAATGAGGTATCACTCGACCCGATGCATTCAATTTAAGATTTCCCACTTGTTTTCCTCTGTGGGCCCGTCCCCCCATGGTTGAGTATGTCCATGGTTAATACCACAAGAAAAAATAGGTTTACATAGCCATTTTATAACCACTGGTGCAACAGTTTTATAGATGTTATCTCTCTATGGTTTTTTAAAATATTAAGGCCGTACCCATACCTTTTCAAAACACCCCTGTGATAATTATTACTATTGAAGTTATAGAGAACAAGTTTTTTGTCAATTTGAAATTAGGTTTGTGTAGACATTTCAACACAGTTTTAATACAGTTGTACATTACATCAAGTTGGTTTAAGGTTTTGTTAGAAATAAGTAAAAACCTCTTTCATTTCGATCATATTTTAAAAAACTCGTTTCAAATTAGTGATCCCAGGAACGACAAGGAGAGTAATATTTTTTTGTTTACTAGCAGTTAGCTTACCAATGACTTCGAAAACGCAAACATATTCTTGTAAATATATTTCTTAAACCCATATTAGTTTTACTCTCTCTATTACGAAATAAACTATTATACCGTTTTTTAAACAGGTTTAAATCATTTGGAATATCCGTAGTTTAAATAAAAAAACACAAAATGCTTGTAAGGGTTTATTGAAAGGTGCAGCTCACGATTTACTAATTTCATGTTAAAAAATCTACGTTCATGTTTACCCGCGTTTCGCACACAAAATTCCTAGGCTTTCTTGATGAGCACTTCTCGCTGCAGTCGAATTTTATATATCCGACGTCAATTGTTAAGATTATCCTTGTTCAAAGAAAATATATGTCTAAAAAGTGTTAGGATACGACTTGTAGTCATATGTTAATTTATATTAAAAAAAAATTAATGAATGTAATAAGACTGGAGCTGTATACGTATTTTTTTCAAATCAGGAATAGAAATATCAGGGTACAATATCTATTTCAGTATCCCAAGACCACTTTCACAGTTGGAGGGGTATTCAGGATGTTTGGTTAATCGAGGTTTTTCGCAAGCGTACCTTTACACAGTAGTGGTGCTCCCTTCTACGTTCGATGGATTACGTCTGAAAAAAGTACCTTTTGGAAAATCACAAACATTTATTTCTTTAAACTATCCTACTTTTTATTTAATTACATGTTGCCAGAGATGATATCAAGGACGGGTCTGGGTCTGACAAGAACCCAAATAAAAAAAACCAATGAAAAAAAAAATGTTTTTAGCCAGTTAGTTATTAATACAAAATTTAATTTTTACATTAAAATACAGGCATGGCTGTATTAGTATTGGCTAGTTTTAATGTACCGTTGTAATTAAAATGAAAGAGCTTTTTTATATAAAAAATCAGCCCAATTAGATCTTACAAATTTACTTAAAAAATATTTAAATGTTTTCTAAACTAACACGTTATCCTTACCATGATGTTGTATATAAAAAATTTAAAAACTATACATTAATTTTTGGAAAATAAGAAAGAACCTAAATAATGAAAATAAAATATGCAAAATTCTTTCTGAAATAAAAACCGAATTTCTTATTATATAGGCGTAAAAAAAAAAACCAACTTTTGCATAATGTTACATTTTCCGTATACAGGAAGAAGCACAAATTGAAGACAAGTACTGTTCCTACTCTATAAATAGATATGTTACACAATAAAAACCTATCATTTTTATCACTATAACTAACTTAAAGGAATGGGGGCAAAAATAAATACATAAATTACTTTTCACAATCATTAAAATACAACAAGTTGTAGGGTGTCCGTTGTGTCATTATCTCTTAGTATCTACTCAAGACGGCAGCATTCCGGCACAGCCAGTTACCGCAGTGAGACAAGCACAGCCACGCTTTCTCATCAACTGCTTACAAAAGAATAAACATTAGTTTTGCTGTCTTTTGCACAGAGCACCTGCCTCGTTTTCATGGTTCAGGGGTTTTCTTTGCAGGAATAGGAGTTCCCGAAAATTTTGCAGCTCTTATGGGGCTCGATATTTCCCTAGGTAAGTTGCCTTGTTGTGCCCGAATGTGACAATGTAAAGGTTGTTAAGGAGTGACACGTTCCCTTCCCCCCTGTCCCAAGTTCCCCTCTTCATGTTGTCCTGCTTCACAAAACTTCATCCAAATCGGATATCTCACTTTCTGTTATCCATGGTCACTGTATATTTCTCAAAGTGTTGGTATCAGCGTCATCAGATTTCACTCTCCACTGTCTCGTAAAACAATTAGTCTGGTTCAATTTTCTACTGACTTTCTGTCAATATGTCTATGAGCCAATATTTATTTAAAATGCTTTCTAAAACTTCATTACATAAATATACAATGGTTATATAAAACACCTTTTCGATGTAAAATAGGCGATGAAATTAAATAAGGAACAATTCGGAAAATTATCTGTAAAAAACGTGACGCCAACCGGACAGGGCTGAGGCCTTACCCAGAGCCCAAAAACGTAATCAATCACTTTAATACTACGCAAAGACTGAGGACGTGGAAAACAAAAACAGAATAAACGGCACAAGAGCCACTATGTGAAGTGTTTTGGGAATGCTACACGAGGAGTCTCGGCCCACCGTTGAAGTCACTTTGACCTTGAAGGAGCTCTGATCCCAAACAAAAACCGCCCTGGGTCTCACAGAACCCAGGGACCGTCTAACTCTAGGGTTAAGGAAGTCGGAAAATGGAATTAATCTACCAATGATTCAAAAATATTATTAAAAATGTAGAAAATAAACCAAGGGTAAAATAGTTCAGTTAAATTAACGTAATAGGGGACAGTTTAAATAATAATGTATAATGGAGTTTAAATGTAAAAACCCTATTTGGCATGTGGACAGAAAAAAAATAAATGGATTATATATTTAGGAATGAAATGAGTACACTACGGATTTACATTACGTAATTTTAAGCACAAGGTTTCTATTCCTACTGATAAGTTCTGAAAATAATTTGTGCTCTTTTGTAGTTTATTTTCTATTGTTCAGGTGGTATATAATCTTTCATCTCGGTCAGGTCAGAGCGCGAACGTTAGAGGTGCATGAATGAGGTGTGCTAACAGTAGGACCAACATGCTCAGCATTTGAACGCAGTGTGTCTTGTGCGGAGACGAAGCAGGATATGGATTTCCCCCCCCCCCCCCCCCCCCCCCCCCCCCCCCCCGTAACATATGCACAATTGAAACACAAAGGCCTCTGGCGAGCCAGCGATCACATTAAGGACCCAATAGATGGAAGCAGTGGTGGTTGCCCCGTTGAAAGCCGCCTGCTCTGTCGCCATGATGATACAACATAATGGCGGCGACCTTTGGGTTGATTCACCCTTGTGGCGAGCGCTTCGTCAGACTTTTTTTTTGTGTCTTTCGCTTGCTGTCTTGGCAGGTTTTTAGGAACATGAGAACGGAAGATGAAGATCTCGGACTATTTACACTATTGATATTGTAGGAAACACTTCAAATGTATACGACGCATATTGGTGGAAGGTAACCTTTTCTGGTTTTTGTATGTAAGAACGTGTTAAGAAATAAAATAAAAATAGCCTGTAGCGGGTGTTGCCTACAGCCTGTTATCAGGCTAAATGAGGGAAACGCAATATCCGACAACACTGTTTTGATAAGTTTGTAAAAAATCGAGGAGGACTTTTACAACCTTCTGAAGGTGTTGTGAAACTTTGCTTTTGTTTATGTGAATACAGAGAGTAAAGTTTGCGTTATTAAGAAAAGGCGACGGTGACAACTGTGGAAAAACTACTATATGGGACAGAAAATGGTAAATTCAGGGTTACGAAAGTGGTTATCAGTTAGAAGTACCGCCACACTATAGCCCAAGGCGCTCTGATTGGGCCCGAGAGTCTTCCGTGGACGGCGACCAATGGTGAGAGCAGCAAGCCCCCTCCCTGAGACTTTCCTCCCCACACTACCAGAGCGATTGGCGGATGGGTGACATTGTGGATGGTGGCATACGATCCTCCCACACACAACCTTCCTCATAGTAGATTAATAAAGAGCGACCTGTAGAGACATTTCTAGGGATGGTGGAATGTGGTGGTGGCGTGACGGGCGCGGGCAGCGCCACTATCGGACTCCTCCCACAACTCTCACCCTCTCCTAAGTAGAAGCGATGGCGACGAACAGTCATGAACGGATAGTGACAGATTGTGTGGTTCACCAATCGAAGGGTCATGGCGCGATGGCGATTAGTGACATGTCGGTAGGGAGCTTGCGCTCCAGATTGACTCTTCCCACACTCCCCTTCCCTAACTAGAGCGATCGGCCGTTAGTCATGGGCGGATGGTGACAGATGTGGTTCCCTCGGAAGGTTCACATGAGCGCGATGGGGCGGATTAGTGGACATGTGGGCGGTGGTCTCTGGAAGGTGTGGGACCCAGACTAAAGTGACGGGTAGCGATGTGCCGACTGGTGACAATGGCGGCGGTCCGCCAAGCTGGGAGAGTGGATAGCATTCCAAAAATGAAGATGAGCAGTGTGGTAATGATTGCAAATCTATCAACCTCGTGCTATAAATTAGTCATGCCGGTGCGCATTCCGGGGAGAGCCTTGGGATATAGCAGTTGCACAACATGTTGGCTAGTTTTAATATATAGATGCCAGATGGATTGATGTGGGCGATGGTAATAAAAAGAGGCACCCACAACCTCTGTGCTGTTAGGCATTCTTGTTTTGGGGCTGCTTTTTCGCATACGGTAAGTTTTCTCTATCTCTAGGTTGGCTAATAACTAAAATACTCAACCTGCAAAGCTGTTTATAAATACCACGGCTTCGTTAAACCGAGTTAACCGGTATACGAATTGCGTATTAGTACCCAAAATAATTTTAATAACATATCATCAGTTTTACAGAGAACTAAAGCATTCCGGATTCCATTATGCTCGGTAAAAATAATGTAGAGCCTGTACATATTGTGAAACACCAATCAAAAATACTTACGTCAGAAAAGTTCAGGTTGTTCGGCCATGAAAACTACGTTCAAGTTTAACAGGGAACCCCCT
Organism: Homalodisca vitripennis; assembly: GCF_021130785.1. Lineage (NCBI taxonomy): Eukaryota > Metazoa > Arthropoda > Insecta > Hemiptera > Cicadellidae > Homalodisca > Homalodisca vitripennis. The sequence goes on from NW_025780683.1 coordinate 8,426, forward strand.
GTCGTCGGTGTGACGACGACCGAGTTAGATTGGATCAAGCGAGGGTTTGAAGAAAGTTGTTAGATCGTTATGGACGTGTGAACGCTTCCAGGACAATCAGGACTATCTAGGTTTCACACTGAACCAGTTTTAAAAAATTTCAAAAATAAGAGAACCCGAGGCTATAGTAGCCTTTAGCACCAGCCGCCTGACGTAACACTTGGATATATTAGTGGCAGATAATTTGGTGGGATAGTGTCCTGAGTAATGCCGTATCCATTACGTTCTAGTGCCACATTCCAGGGTGACGCTGTACTGTGTGGTCAGCCTTTCCTATCGGTAGAGGTAGAAATAGAAACCCGGTATAGTACAAGCAACTATAGCGAAGAATGAATGCAAAAATCGAAAGGGTATTGGTCGTTGTAGAAAATAGAAAGGACAATCTATGTTTTACCCTGAGCTCTAGTCGTATAGGCAAAAGCCCCATGTAAAGAAGGAATCCGGAGTATAAAGCACTATTACAGTCAAGACAGCACGTCAGAGGCCAAAAACATAACAGCTCAAAATTAATCAAAAATTAATGGGCAAAAGCTCTGAGTTAATATCGCTGAGGAAGAAGGGGCTGGGAAATAGCAGAAACTCGAAAAAAATTTCAAGACCATCCGTTAAAGAACAATACAAGGATAAACCAGTTTATAGTTTATAATACAAAAAGGCCCGTGATGTATACTTTAGTGGAAAAATAAATCAATGAGACGCATTGTACCAACATCAACTTGTTAGTTTCACGACTCGGTCACTACAATGTAATTACCAACTTGACCGCAGCTTTTTTCAAGGTTGTCAATTTTATTACTGTGAAGACTGGCCCACTGTGCCATGTATGAACAATAAAGGAGAAACTACAGATGCACTCCAACAATTTGCTTGCCTGCTTGTAGGCACAATCTCACCCCCCTCGCAAGACTCGAGCATGCGGGAATAACTTGTTCCTGAGTGTATAATCGTCACTTTAAAAACCAACGCCTGCTTCATTCGCTCATCCAAAGATGACCTATATGTAGAAAACCGTGAAAATGTGTCTAAGACCTTGCGGTAAACTCATAAACAAAAGGACTATAAGGAAAAACAAAGCCACGGATTGCACGAGTGAGGTGATATTGCAGCGGTTTGCACTAGCTTTCAATCAACCCTCCTCAAAACCACCAATATTTTTGGTAATGCGTCAAAATATAAAGCATGCCGCTAAAAACCGACAATTTTTTATACATATTCTTTTGACTTGGAGAGACTCTCGTCAGGATGATTGCCTCGAGAGTGGATCCCCAACGTCTATAGGTACACCAAAGTTAATTTGTGTAGTCTTTCTGGAACAGTATTATTGTAAACCGGTGCATATGCTTTACACAGCAACGAGTCTTGTTGACAGCTTGCGTGCAGCGTAGAAAAATTCTTTCGAATACAAAGGTTACCCAATATCTAATAGTTGTATGACACTACGTAATGGAAGTGCGCAAACAGTTTACAAGAGGTTTGCGTTTTGCGTTATTGCCCCACCAATGGACAAGGGTTCGACTTCCAGTTTGGTCTTGAAAATTACGTGTTAGAACAAACAAAGTTTACTCCAAGAAAAAGTCATCATCACAGGGGGGAACTAAGTGGATAGTTGATGGAGAGCTTGACAAATGTACGTTTATAGGGTTCCCTCATAACTACTTTTTCCCATATGGCTTATGTCTGCCCCTACTAAAGCCTTCGACTTTTAGGCCCTGAAAAAAAAAAAAGGTCTACTTTCCAGCATCTCTTCAAATACACTCGCGAACCCCCAGAACTACAACATAAGGACCTTATACCTGCAAAAGAGAGTACTACTCGTCCCTGAATGCAATGTTTGAGAAAAAACAAACAAGGACTTTGAAACAAGGTGGCACAACGAGCAGGTTTGTCAATACACTATGTAATGTTGAACTTCCAGAAGGAGATTAATTTAATTGATATTGTATATCTGATGTTGACATCTTGCGATAAAGCTATGTATTAAATTTAGATCCACTCTTTATATCCGAATGCAATGTTGACTCTCAGTTTTTGTGGCTGCTGTCCCAACTTATAGCTAATCATGCGCGTGTATACCCTGGCATTTAGACGTTAATTTCTTGGGAAGCCAGAGACAATAGGCATAAGTACCGAAGAAAGGATTACAGCGTTGGTGGACTACCTCAGTCGTCTGCTGCACTCTCCAGTGGTTAGCCTTATGATGGAAGAGCTGCAGCGGGGTGTGAGTGGATCCAGCATGATGGTCGAGAGCGGGGGAGGTTTAAAAGCGAGGGGAATGCAAGGTGGATTGGTTTTGATGGGGCGCGGAATATATGAGTTTCAAGGTTGCTACTACCCACGGTTCGCCCATAAAGTGCTTTCCGTACAAAAAAGAAGAAGAGCCTCTTGGGAAAGAATGACCACATTCTGACAACCCTCGAATTTAATTGAGATCACGAGTAGGTCACAAAAGGCCCAAAATGGAAAAACTCTTCTGCGAACCCCCTACGAACTAAGTAATGAGATGTGGGCAATGCGGATTTAAACAATCTGAAAAAAGAGAATCGAAGATCTCACACATTTGGAAAATCAATCCCGTGTTGACAACCTTATTAACCTTACCGCTTCAATTCCCCGAGACCGCTTTCTTCGGAGGAAGGACGGGGGAATGGCGATTGACATTTACCCACAGGTTTACGGAAGTTTGAGCAAAGATACACTACGATAGGACGTTATGTTCCCCCTTCTATGCCACTGACGCTTGGTTAAAGGGGGGAAAATATGCGAGTTTCCCCCTATCCTTACCATCTACATTGGTGACAAAAGAGTGCAGGGGAAAGAGGGAATGCAAGCTGAGGGTCTTTCTAAATGTGCAAAGTGCTTCTCCTACCATAAAAGATCTGTACCAACCAGTGCTTTCCTCCAGCTCGAATGACATGAATCAAATTAATGTTCGTGACTGGTGCAATGATTTGCGGGCGAAGGGGTGGAGCTCCAACAGGCGGAAGAATGTCAAACATAGCGACGACGACAAAGGGCGTTGATTGGCACCATGGACGATGGATGAAAATACGCTCAGAGCAGTTTGAAAAAAAGCTACAAAAGTTGTCGAAATTGTACGAGGTTGTCGGAGAGTACAAGATGGCCCACCTTCGAAGATGGTGGGACTGGTTCACTGAATTTATAGATAAAATTTTCTTAAAGATTAAAACAAGAAGAAGATCTGGCATATCCCCTCCTGGTTGAGTCAGCAGATGGATGAGGATAGAGAGACGGTTATGTTCAAGAACTAACTTCGGAGCACGAAGCGAATCAGACTAGTTTCCAGTTAAAATAGAGAAAAAACGAAGGTCTCCGTTCTCTGCGCAAAACTAATGCTTAACTCGTTTTGGGGGCAAGTTTTGGGTCAAAGGGGGGAAAACCCCAAACAAAGGAACTCTCAATCACAAAGGGTTATCCTGAAGGAAACTCTTTAGACTAATGCATGGAATTCCAGGGAGTTATCGTCAACCAACATATACAGGGAAAGTCTAGTGTTTGAGACGTTGTTTCTGGTCAGGTGGGCATAAAAAAACCCCCATCATAGAGGAGGTTTGGGCGGAATCATTAAAGTACGGTATAAACGTTGTCCTAGCAGCCTACATCTACAAGATCAAGCCCGATTTTTAAAGCTTTCATGATCACCTGGAAGCACTGGGGGGTGATTGAGGAGGTTGGTCTCTAAACACTGTAGAAACAAACTTTTCCTTCGGTCTCTTGGAGTGAGATCGTGACCATTTTATTAGGTTGGGAGGTGACTCACGCATGTAGATGTGTGAAAAACGATTCACTGGACGGTTTATCTCGAGTGACACACCACCTCTTAGAAAGTGCCTCCCGGTAGATCTAGTTGTGGGGAATCTATGTATTATTGATTTGTACATGTGTTCACGGTCAGTTATATGTTTTCAAAAGCATTGTTTCATCCTGCAGTCGTAATCTCGAATCGCAGTCTTCAGAATATGCAATTGTTTTAGTCCACATGGAACACCGTATTTAATGACCCTGCTGAATCCAACCTTACCCAAGCTCCTGGCAGTGTAATAAACTTGCATTCTAATCGCTTCTCAGCTACTACTTCCGACGAGGGAAATGGAAGTGAATTCTCAAAACCGTTTGAGAGCTTTTTCAAAAATTCTAAATGTCCATCTCCTGTCACGCTTTATCTGAGTACTCTCAAATATCGGGCGATCATGTTCCGTAACCTGATTGAAGGTTGTACAATGTGACTGAAATACCCCTTGTAACAACGGTAGACAACCGTGATGCAAGGAAGGGACGGTGGGAACTCGGATGCCCCACCAACAGCATACAGCGGTTGGGATGGAGAGCTGTATGGGTATTTTCCCGGTCGGAATTGTTTACAGTTCTATATGCTGATCTCGTGAAACAATCCGAATACTGTGTAATACTAGGGGGATAAATCGGAGGCATGGAACTTAGCGTCTTTTGGAGCATGCCACGGTCTACGAGCGGTGGAGGGGGCTGTAGAATTTTGGGGGTTAAAATAGTAAAAAGGTCCTGCCACATTTCTTCTCATTTTACAAAATGGAGAGAAAGAGACGTCCCAAGCAATAGCTAACGAGCTTACATAGGCCAGTTTCGATCGTAATTTCAGGAGACGAAGTGTCACTCTCTAAAAAAGGTAAGGGACGATCTTTACCAGGCAGATCTCGTGGAGATTGATACCGTTCGCTGGTGAAAAATAAGCAGGGGATGAAGTATCATACTGCGACAATTATAAAACTGTCCTGAACAAAATTCGCAATAGGCTGTACCCGTTAAAAAAAGTAAAGCAGGCAGTGGGAGGATAGCTAAAGCGCTGGAACCCTATTCTTACAAAAAACACGAAGATGAAGAAACTTCCAGGACATGATCAGGGTTAAAGAATGGTTCAAACGGGTCACATTAATAAATTTGATGATGCATTACGGGATCAAATCACTTCAATACATATTCCGAACTCAAGGCTAGCAATAGTTTTGAACGCCGTCAAGCGAACATTTTTAACATTAAAGAGAAAATGTGGAAAATATTCACCATGCTTCGAAGGTAGAGTTTTACGAATGGGTTTAGTCTTTTGCCGGAAAATACGTTAAGGGTTTACACAATGCTACTATTCACCACAAGAACCATCGGTATGAAAACCGAAAGATGTACGACAAAAAACATTGTGGAAAAACCATTCTGGAGCGCACTAAAATCGTGCAAAAAAAAACCCAGTAGAACAAGAACACCCTAAAGGCCAAATTTTAGTGATGAAAAACGATTAAAGTGTGAGAATAAGTAAGTACAAACGTGCTTTTCAAAATAGGATTATTTACCTTAATTGGACAAATTGAAATATTTGACAGTGTACGCTGTAAAAAACGACAAATCTCCCAAGACTTATACTCCTGCAAGACTCACAAGGGAACCATCTTGATAAGGTGGATATTTTATGGGGAACCTGAACTGGCCAAGGCGACGAACACGGGAAACGTTTTATTTAATTGAAAAATGGTGCGTTGAGAAGAAGAAGAAAGACAAGGTAACTAGTTAGATGGGCAGGATTTTGATTTAACAAACAAGTGACACATGGATTTGACGAAAGGGACATTCTTTGTGAGAGAGAGAGAGAGAGAGAGCGGGGTTTGACCTATATTTAAATTTAGCCGATTCCTGTGAATGCAATATTCAAGTATCTGTTGCAAAAAATTTTTTTTGCGTGCTCAGTTATAAACAATCCGTGTGGAGCTTCCCGTGTCTAATTTTTGATCGGTTTGTTACTGGGGGGAGGTGATCATGACACAAAATAGGTAGTAAGCACGGTCCCCTGTTGCCAAACTCGATACGATGTATTATTGCCGGACCTTCCAACTGTGGCAAAACTAGACGTGCTGTTTCAACCTCTTGTTTGATCCAATGGATTGGTTTATGAGAAACATATACGTTTTTTCTAAATCAACTGTATCAGCCTAAATATAAAATTCCTTGCAAAATGTGTTACCTAAAGAGATCGGGGCGGTACTTTCCATCGGACGATAACAGCACTGTGATAAACCCTAGTGACGGCCAAAAAAAACTCAATCATGGTGTGTTTTGATGACATAGCCTGTGAAAAGCATGGACAACATTAGAGCCTATTTCACTATGGGCAGACACAACAATATTATGATGTGTTCTAATCTATCTCGGTCAGACCTACAGTCCCGTATTCCTAAGCATTGCAGTTGATACGTGATAACACTAATTTTATAATTATATTTAAGCAGGTCGTTATGAATCTGAAACATGTTTACGGCCGACTGCACGCTCAATACAGATATGCCTTTCGACTCATTTAAAAAGGTGTGCGCTAAAGCTTGGAACGACAGTAACCACGGGTTTCTAGTCATTGACAAAGACCGCCGTGACATTTATAAAAGGGCGGGTACCGTATTGGTGTTGACACTTTTCTTGAGAGTCTCTACTATGAGTGCGCGGAAAATTATTACAATGATATTGGAAAATATACAGGCGTCAATAGCGACGGAGTCAGGAGACCGGCAAAAGTCCGCTCGAAACATCTCTGTACATGGTATTAATATGAGGATAAGAAAGGATTTTGCGGGAACTATTGCAGTAAAGGTCGTGGTAAACACAGGTGATTGCTTATAACAGGAGGTGTTGGCGTCACAAGAGACAGTGGGTGTCTATAAGTCGCAGTTTACCACCGATAGTATTGTTAATGATTTCGTCGGACGACGTGCGTTTATACAACCGTGAAAAATGGATATCGTTCATCGTCGAATGTCAAGGTAGAGGGGGTGTTCCAATAGAATTAGTAATTTACCACGAAGACATGCTAAACGGTACTACTCGTGCGTGAACCCATGAACTTAGTGTCTCGGTTCAGGACCGTTTCCAGACCTATTTGGCAAACCCGATATTGAAAACTAGTAGTAACGCTCACCGGTAGTTTAAACTTTACTCAGATATACTTGTAGAATGTTGAAGTATGGGTTGTAGTATTCATTACGCAGCCAAGTGTATAGTGTTAACGGGGTCGCAGCATTCCGATTAGATCACCCTGTAACAGTGTACAGACGCGCGCTACGTTCACAGTGTTTTACAATAGACGGTTAGCTACAACGGACACTACGGGCCAAACTCCTGGTAGTATACAGGGAAAACGGGGGAAGACGTTTGCTGCAGTGAATAACTTATGTCAAGGACTGTACACAACAGAGTTCATAAGGACTGTGCTCTTACCCACGTACCTTTGGAGTGTTAAAAAATTCGGTCTCGTCTCTTAGTAGAGGGATCCGGGTGAGTACAGGAATAACACGACCAGAACTATTTAGTAGTTGGCACGAATTTACCGGTGCAAACTCAGATGAGTTTCTGCTCCTAAATTCATACCTATTGCACAATACTGACGTGGAAAGACCTATTCAGGATCTGAAGAGGTATATGGACAAAACGATAGCGAACGACCAGTACACACTGTTGCTGAAATACCCTCCAAATGGCGAGCGGTATAAAAAGGACTTTTATCTTCAAAGACCTATCACGACGTGAACGTATTCCTAGATTCAGTCGTGAAAGTGACAGATACTATTCTGGCCTACCACTGTCCTCAGGTGTTTTCACTTAAAGAAGTGATTCGTTACATTAGAAAACACAGAAGCGGCATTATTTTTTTAGACAGGTAGAACTACCATGAAGAGACTAGAGTGCAGATTGATCGATACTTCTCATTATTTGCATATGAGGAAATCCTATATAAATAAACAGATAACAGGCTGTGGGTTTCAGTGTCAATCATGACGCGAAACAAGAAGCAGCTTATGACGGAGATATCAAAATTAAAAGAAATCTATAAAACAAAAGTATAAACGGTTTAAGGGGTGGTGAATTGGGAGTCCGAGGAGATGTTTGAAAAGCAATACCAGCCGTTGATCAAGGAATTGCGTGAACCAAGGAGAACACGCACTTTAACACCGATGTCAAGAAGGAAATCAAAAAAGATGGAAGATAATAAAGGATGATGACGATGATGAAAACTCAGAGTTTCTACCAAATGTATTTTTCTTCGCCTAATCTTCCTCATTTAAAACCATCGGTCTCCACTAGACTTGATTCTGGAGCAGAAGAAGTGTTTGAGACCAGACGACAAAGGTGCTGGGATGGGAAACAACGAAATTACAAAAATGCTTTCAACACCTACGGGTCTACAGACGGCGTCCCAATATATCGCTGATAGCTTTGCCTCATCATCCGTTTGACCAGAAAGTACATGCAAAGAGCTTATGAAAGGATTTGGGTGGGCGTTCATCTAAAATTGACCATCTTTTACGGTCCTCGTTACGAAAAAAAATACTTTAATGGTTTGGCAATAAGGAATTGCAGTTTGATGAGGACGGTAGTATTCGAATAGATGATGTGCGTATAAGCCACAAGAGGGTCTGTACGAGTTGATTTTCAAGCGAATACCGGATGATGAAATCTACAATGACGAAGACAAAAATTCGCTTACAAAGATATACTGAAGAAAACTAGCGCTCATAAAAGAAACTATAACCCCCCAAATGGAGTTATCAATCGCAACACGTCGCTAAAGTATAAGTATTGTAATTTCAGACTTATTTCCAAAAGTAGTTAAGGGTTCTGGAGCTGACAGGAAAGCTCATAAGTGTGACTAAATCACTATCAGATCCCGATACGGTTTTACTGGAACGATCCAAATGAGTTGTGCGACCGTCTTAGGCTGTTGGTGGCATCCGCTGAAGCTGGGAAACACGAACCACAAGAACGAGATTATAAATATCCTTGAAGAATTGAAAGAAATCAAAGACTATATCAGGTGATGGTAACGCGAGATTCAGATCATTGATGAGATGAACCGTCAATAAGTTTGGTCAGAGACCACAATATCTGAAGAAGCAAGACATCCAGAGAGTTATGAATACTGTAAACAAAAAGCTAAAGAAAGATGTAAGAAGACTGTACTCTCAAATTTCAACCTTCAAAATCAAGCGCTTATTCAGCAGGATCAAATAAACAGCTTACAAAATAGAAATGAGAAGCTATAAGACGTCTAGCAGTTCAACTATTTCACTGGATCAAAAGATACACACTACCGTACCTCCAGCTCGCTTCCCACACCGCCTTAGATGCTGATGAAAAACACATATATTGGACTGGGATAAGATAATTTATAAAGAGCAATGTACAGGAAGAGTCTTCATCACTTGTAAAATGAGTGTGGACAAGTTTGGACGACGCTTCAAGCGTACAAAGGCTAAAAAAGGTCCGAAAGGCGAGGGATTCAATGTGACTGCCGAAGGTGACTATGGACGTGCAGAGGAAAACGTCTAAGAAATCTAGGGAACCCGGAAAATGAACTAGACGCTGTTAATCTACAGACGTTTGATCAGTAAGTTAGGAGCTCTGCAAACCGAAAATGATTACTTTAAACCGACAAGTTAAACAGCTTGAAAGATTCACAAGAAAATTCTATGAAACTTTTAGCGGTTCAATTGTTCCATTGGATCAATAGAGTACACAGTACCGTAGCTGTTGGTAGGTTTTCAAGCACACTTTAACGTTGATGCACATACATATATCGACTGGGATATAAGATATTTATAAAGAGTAAAATTCGTGACTCGTCATCACTTGCACAATGAGTGTTGACAAGTTTGGACGGCGAATCCAGGCAGTTTGGAAAAGGCGGGTTAAGAGGACCGAAAGGGAGAAGATGGATTCAAGCTGACGACCGAAGGTGACTACGACATTAACGGGAAGCGGCTAAGACATGTAAAAAGTCCAGAAGATGATCTCGACGCCGTAAATCTACAAAACGCCTGACCAGTAAATCGGTGATAAATGGGAAAGATGGAATTGACTGTCGGAAACAGAGATTGAGCAATATAAGTAAAGCTACAAGGCCATATGACGCTCTACCACTCGCTCAACTGGCCGAACACATACCGTCAAAAGATTTAAAGGATAAATCTTACAAAGTTTCATCGCTTTAGATTACATCAAATTGGGGAGCCTAAACAAAACGATGACGCGTTAAAACACTCGGTTACTTCAAAAATAACACAATAAAAAAAAAGCAGGATGGTTGGGAGCTTGGAAACAAAAGGCTAAAGCTAGTGGCCGATCCTGTCGAGCTTCGTGACGCTGTGACGCTCAACTATTTCAACGCAAAACACAGTTACAAAGAAAGCAAGAACGGTTGGGAGTTTGCAAACAAAAAGTTAGGGTTAGTTTGCAGACCCTACCGAAATGCAAGATGCTGTGACAATGAACTATCTCGTTCGTGTCTTAAGAGTGAAGTGTTTTTACAGTTTCTATATACGTCTCGCTCCTCCTGGTGATAGTGTTAGATCGGTCGCTAAAGACCAGTGGATTCGTTCAAACGTTGTTGATCCGTTTTTCTTAAACTCCAAAACGAAAATAATGAGATCGGAAAGACTAATTATATAAACTGTGATTGCAAGGCATACACTGCAGTCTGGTTTTAGCCACGGCGCGGATAAAATGGCAAAGGCGCAAGGGGTCGTCCGTCAGACGAAAGCGAACCATCGCGGGAGGAGCAGGAGGTGTTATCTCTAGTGTTATTAACAAGGCGATTTGACCTTCTACCTTTTGAAGCACACATCCCCAGCTATTCCTTCTGCGGACCTGGCACATTTTGAAAAAAAGAATCGCTAGGGGTGAGAAGGGGGTGAATTTATTGGATGATGCCTGCCGTATTCACGATATAGCTTACGATAAATACAGTGACCTCGGAGCATCGCAATCAAAGCAGACAAAGAGTTGGCAAAGCGGGCTTGGGATAGAGTAAAATCGTCAGACGCGACTTTAGGTGAAAAGAGCAGCTGCTTTAGCTTGTAATCTGGTGCGATGAAAAGCTAAACGGCTTTCGGTGGTGGAAAAAGACGAAGGAAAGTTGTTAAGAAGAGCGGAAAAGACGAAAGGTAGGGGCCTTTACCTAAAACCGTATCCAAAGAGGGGGGGCTGGTGTTAGAAAAAAGAAAGAGGAGTTGTTGTAAAAAAAAAATCTCGATCTCCCGATAAGACCGTTGACAAAATTTCGAGTTGATCCACTACGCTAAACAACTAAGCATTCCCAATTTTTAGAGGGGTGTTTTATGCGTGACACGTTACCTCAAACAGGGCCTAGAAAAATACGAGTCAGCTATAGTTAATCTGGACTCAAGTTTACGGTGACGGTACTCATTGGGTTTGCTACAGAAAACGCCCGGCCATAACGTTGAGCTATTTTGACAGTTTCGGAAATCTTCGCCCTCCTTGGGAACTCATATACTAATTTCGGACCCACCGCTGATATACAGTATAATTATCAAAGTCGTCAGGGGATTGATTCAGTTTGTATGTGGACATCTGTGCTTTAGAGTTTCTCAGCCGGAAAGAATGTTTTTGCCTGAGCGGGAAAAGGTTCAAGAATAACTTGTGACGTAATTTCCTCCATACGACACCAGTGATGGCGATTACGTAATTGGATTGATAGATCTGAGCACATTCAATTCCCATTCCCAATATTGAAAAGAATGTAAACGATAAATTTTATTACGGAAACCATGATGAAGTGATAATGTTTGAGGAAGGTTCCTTACGAAGTAGAAAGATATTGCGAATTATATACAGGGGAGACTACCGGGAGGGGATCACAGTCCGCTTGAATGCAAATAACAATACTCTTAAGACCGAGATTAAAAGCAACGTGCAGATTGATTTCAGCAAGAAAGGCACAATTGCATCGATATTGGGCTTCAGCAAAAAGGTGCTGCAAGCTAATAAAGTACACACTTCAGACCTGCCTGTGAATATTCTCAAGGTGAACAGCATAAGAGTTGAGTGCAACGTTGTTCGCGGCTCGTTTTGATAACGGTGTAGAGAGTCACGTTATTTCACGAGTTCCTTTCCACAAGTAGAGCCGGGGTATAAAATAGTCGAGGACACCTGGTACAGTGATTTAATTTACCACTCAACGTTCAGGAAGGTGCACACCATAAATGTCGAGCTTAAAGATCAAGACAACAATCCTGTGAAATCTCAGAGGTGAAACGTTATCTTTGAGGTTGCATGTAAAGAAAAAGTGGGTGCTCATGGGTCTAGTATTTAAGGAGGGTGTGAACATAATTAAGGTCATTAGACCGCCGCGCCTGATAGTGGTAACTTCTGCTAACGCAAATTTATTGCGCTCTCTGGCTTTAAAGTTAACACCGGCGCAATTCGTGGAAATGCTCGATATAGAGAGTCCCGCTGAGTACAATGAAATCATTACCGGACTGGGGAAATATCACACACATAATCCGTAAGCTTCAACCACGTTTAATAATAACGATGAAATACGGATTACCAATCAGTTATCAGGACTTAATAACAGCTCCTTTCGAAAGTACCACTACACGTTATGGGTACAGTAAGCGGTAAGAAAGCAGACGGGTTACAACAGATGCTAAAGTGTCTTTGGTTAACAATGCTATCGCTTTTCTCTTTGATGATTATCCGATACGAGATTGGCGGTGTGGAAATTGATCGCACAAAGAATTTAGGTATAGCCAGTTCCTTAAAAAATATATTATCAGCTCGTGCAGAAGACGAAAAGAATCTGGAAAAATGCATGCTGGTTCGGCCCCGGTGGAAAGAGAGAAATGGACAAAATTCTCGTTTTCTGTACCTTTAAGATTGTTGTTGGGATTCGCAGAGGGATTACAAGCGAATAATAATTGTGAATGTAAAAACAAGAGTTTGATACTGGCTGCGGTCGGCGACAGATGCCAACGCTATTATTAGCGAGGATGCAGTGACTCACGCGTTGAAGATCACCAATCTGTACTGGCGGGTGCCTCACATCTCTGTATCCGACTTGTTTCGTGCTAAAATCCTTACATCTAGTTGAAAAAAGATACTCCAATACATATACCGTTTAGATCGTGGGAGTTGCATGAATACCCTGTACTTGCCGCAAAACTGAACGTCAATCATGGACTATAAAAACCTCTTCTCAATTGGAGAAACCACGATACGTGTATTGTAGCTTTCCAGACAGAAAGGAAAAAAACAACTTAAAGAAAGAAAGACATGTCATGTTTTGACAGTTGTAAGTTATCGAACATCCGTCTATATTTAAATACACAATATTTCCCTTATGACAACATTCACGGGAGACGCAGCTATATTCTACGAAATGTTTGTAAGATTTCAAAACTCCTATTATGGCGATTTAGGTGGTCGTCGGTGGCCTGACGTCAGTCTGGACACGTTTAAAAAATAAAACACCTCTGTATGTGATTTGATTGTTCACAGGCCAAAATGATTCGGTCAAGTCTGGACCTGTCGATGTGCGGATAGAATTTGAGGCTACGGAAGCGTTCAAGGCCAACACCACAGCCTACTGTCTACTGCTTCATGACTCGTATTTCGTTTACACAATGCTCAATGGGCAACGGTAAAGAAGATGATGTAACGTGAATAAAACACGATTCAAAATGACAGAATCTTTCAGTTTTCAAATTGGACGCCACGATGGAAGGTTCACGGAAGATAAATATCGTCCTTGATTTGGTCGGTTGAAATCCGTGAGACTAATCCAAGGAATCACCAGTTAACAACAATGAAAAAACGAACAAGTGACGGCTACATGCATTATTGCGAATGTGCATATACCACACCGGATTGTCAAGATGTACCAGACACTTGTGTATGTGTAATGATTGACAGGCGGAAAGATAGATGAAATATTCAGAACTGTTAAATGAAATTTACGATAACACTGTGCAAAACGAACGACGATGTTCATAGAAGATGATAGTGACTATACGGTATCGTCTATGGAAGAGGGAGAGGGGGAGAAGGAGGAGATATGTAATTGTATAAAGTCAGTGACTAATACGTCAGGTACTTAAAGGTTTGCTCAAAGTGTACAGAGTCATTCGTGATCATGGAGCGAAAGAGTGAAGACATACAGGCTACTGTCGCTGCTGCTGTGTTTGAAGGAGGAGGAGGAGAAGCAGCTGGTGAGTCAAACCGATTGGAAAATAGACAAGATTTAAATCAATCCGTAAAAGCTCAAAACGAAATCTCCCGAATCTAGTTACCGGAGTGTTTCTAAAGTCTCTTTACTTTTTGAATCCTGATTGGTTCCAAATACTTGATTGTTAGGATTGTTTGTTGATCACGACAATGGTGTCGGTTATCTTGATGAAGGGTAAAAGGGGAACGTTTGCGTTTTGGAAACCCGGGAAAATGTTCAACATTTTATTAGGGGTGCGCGAACCAAATCACTGGGTCTCTTTGGAATCGACAGGCGTGGCATAGATTCCAGGAGTTCTAAAAAGCGAAAAGTGGAGAAAATATGGTAGTACGCAGGGTGTTTGGTCAGCAGTACGTTGTACTGTACGACGGAAAGAATACATTAAACTCTGTCCGTAGACGAGTGGAACACAGTTCACCAACTGTCTGCCCTGCATAACACAGTCAAATCAAACGAGCTGTTTTTAACGGAGGATCTATTGAGATCTTACGTAAGTGATGTGTTAGCTCTGACTAGTAACGGAAGTCCGGACGAGGGTTACGTTGATGTCCGCCTGAGGCTTTACCACGTCACCTTTGCGATAGACTTTTTGATGACGTCCAGTGCTACAACGTTGGCCAAATCCCAGAGGTAATGAATGCGGCAGTAGTTGAATTTCAAGCTTTTCAAGGTAATAAAAAAAGCAGTTTATAATAAAAGAATTTGCAATTGTGTCTAATTCATTGCAATGTCAAATTGTTTTTCAAACCGTCCATTTCCGCGGGAGAAATTAAACAAGAAAATGCGAAAGACAGCTCTGTGGTTAGAAAAGAAACTACCCACAAGATCTTGTGGGAAGAAGGTGATTTCCCTTACTGCGGTCGTGGTCAATTTCGCAATTTGGTGCAAGCCTTTTACTATAATTTATACACGCGGACACCGAGAAGGTGAAATTTTTAAAGACAATTTCACAATAACGTTTACGAGCTAGGATAACTTGACATGTGACGAAAAATAGTACGTTGTGCAGTCTCGTAAGGAAAAAACGCATCGATTTTCCTGCACCTTACCGCAACATAATGACCGTGATGAAGATGTATGTTTGTACGGTGTGCAATGCACGCTGCTAAATGTAGTTTTGAAATCCTGATTAAAAAACAGGTTCACCAGTCCACTTAGTAGTCATTTCTGTTAACGGTCACTGTTGAGATTACATCGTGCTAGCATGGGGAGTACGGCTGCTGCTACCGCTGATGTTTGGGACCTAATTTCTCGAGAGCCAAAAGCTCCTGTCGGTGTGCTCACTGATGCCTTCATTTTGAAATTTAGTCGCTTTCTAAATTGGAGGCTTTTATCGGCAAACTATACTTTTTCCTTTGACATGTTGAGAATATTTCAGCATAAAGTAATTTGGACCATGGTTTTAGAGAATGCTCGCCTTCCTGAATTCTTTTTGCGTGAAATGGTACCGAACTTTGACACCTACTGTTGGATAGTAATAAGTCGTCACCAGGTTCTTTTCAGAACAGTTTATACACGATTTTGCTGAACAGTTGGACTGGGATTACATACTATTGTACCAACAACTTAGTGGAAAAGTTTCTTCAGGACCATAGTAGTTATTATGGTGATGAAGCGTGATATGTTCCGTAGAAACTCCAGCTAGAAGAATTAGACCACATTGAAAAGGCTTCACCGAGTAAAGTGGTCTATAACCGATTCTTTTGTAAGTGTTTTGATGAGTCACATTGAAAGGCTTCACCGAGTAAAGTGGCTTCTGGGTAACTTGCTGAGAATCTGAAATCCGCTAATGGGACATCCTATGTAAGTTTACAAACGAGTCACATTGAAAGGTTTCTCCAAGTAAAGTGGCTTGTATGAAACTTGCTGAGAGATTGTTTTCAGCTTCACCTGGATGAGGACAAGTCATATTGAAAGGCTTTCACCAAGTAAAGTGACTTGGTCGCGTCCGCCTTAGACGATGTAGTATATTGTAGGTTAGTAAAGAAAAACCCTTCTCGGAAGGGAGAGGGGTTCGGCATTAAGTTTGAGGACTACTCCTGACACGTGGAAGAGGAAAAAGCCATTTGCCGAGAGCAGAGGAGTTTGGCATTAAGTTTGAAAACTTCAAAGTTCACGTGGGCTAAAAAAAATTTGCAAAATATAAAAGTTTTTTGCGAGTACTTGACAGTGAGACGGAAAGGTTCGGCATTTAGTTGAGAACTTAAACGAACTCGCTGAACGGTCTCGCAAGGACACAAAAAAAAAAAGTTTATTTTTTTTCGGAGGTGGCAAATTTGTTATGGAGTGGCCATCACGACAGAGTGGGCGATGGTTGGGGCCCACTCCCAAGACAAAGAGAGGTGACACGGAGAGGTTCGGCATTGAGTTGAGAACTTGAACGTGTTCAGTGTTCTTTGTTAAGTGAGATTAGGCCTCCTGGGGAAACTCACTATAATAAAAAAACGCGCCGAGACCCCTACGGCCTGGCTCAATGCCTACCGTGGTGATGGAAACGTGGGTCAACCTGATACACCGCATTCCAGTCTAAATATGACAGCGATTACCATATATGGGTGTTGCATGGCACAAAGCCTACAGGGGTGACGGAGTAGTTGGCCAATTTTACACGCTGCATTCCAGTCTAAATGTGACACCTATTACCATACATGGTATTGCACCTTGGATAACCTCCCACCTTTCCAATCAGGTTATAAAATATCGCGAGAAAAGCTGACAGTCACAGTCAATCTCTACGTATCGTGATCATCGTATCCGTTACAGGTAGGTGACCATGTCTTTACTTTGTATTTTTAGCTAACAGAGGCCTCTGTGACGGATTATTGTTATAGTTTGGAATTTGTTTACAGGAAATCATGGATCTTTCGTCAAAACATGACATCCCTCGAAAAGCAGGGTGAAATTCAACCAAAGATTTCAATAAAGGAATTAACGCGGAAATCAGGATACAAGATTCTTGAGGCGAGGAAGGTTCACAACCAAATTTGACAGGATGGGCTGTCATGCTGGTGATAGAAACAGGATGGATCGAAGACGGCTGTAACAATTTTTGCCTGCTAGGTTCGAGAGATGCCTTAACGAGGAAGATCTGCAAGAGATGACAACGTCAAAAAAGTTTAGAGTTCGGTGTAGCGGATCTAATGGACTTTCAGCGGACGTAAGGATATGGAAGTAATTACTTTGCATGTGGTTTGTACAACAGCTGTAGTGAGTTTAAATAAACAGTACGAAGTCAAACAAAGTGTTTTTTATTTTTGCAAACTCCTTCACAGCCCCCCCGCTGTGCTTAGTATATGAGCGCTCAGTCGCTCAATCGCTCAGTCTGAGTTTTCCAACATGTACTGTTCAGTGTTATTGTTGTTGTTCTTTGCTATACTGCCTGGAGTCATCGGATCACCGCCGACTCCTCCTCCTCCTATCGGTCAGCGGCAGCGAGAAGCACAACAGGTTTGGTTTTTTTATCGTTTTGTATTGTTATCCGATTACTAAAACTGAAGATTTTTACTATAATATTATCTTTGTGGTTTTTACCATCAGATACCCGATTCACCTGTATCAATTCTCCATGGTGACGCCCAGCATCAGCATGCTGAGGACTTTTTAGAGGCTTTAATAGCAGGGAAGAACAGGTTAGTAGACTCGCACACATGTTATGGTTTTGAGTGAAAGTAATTTAAACAATATTGTTCTTTTTGCAATGTATTTAGATTGTAACGTTTTATTACTATGGTAACAACAAGTTGGTTTTTTTATCGATTGTATTGTTATCCCGATTGCTAAACTGAAGATCTTTACTATAATATTATCTTTGTGGTTTTTCACCACCAGATACCCGATTCACCCGATTTCTCCAGGAGCACTCCCAGCACGATGAGACTTTTTTGAGGCTTTATTAGAAGAAGAAAGAAGAACAGGTTAGTAGACTCGCACACATGTTATTGTTTTTTGAATGAAAGTATTAACTATATATAGTATTTTTTTGGCAATATCTTTAGATTGTAACGTTTTATTACTATTTACAGGCAGGTCATCTGACCCTTGGGAATTCTCCATCACGCGGTAGCTGCAGACGCAGAACTCCTCCTCCTTCGAGTTCTTCAGATTCGGTTAGTGGAATTTTTTTTTTGTGTGTGTGTGTGTGTGTGTGTGTGTGTGTGTGTTGTGTGTGTTCAGTGATCTAGTTTCCGTAATCTACAGAATCACACAATTTTTACAGGCAGTCCACGTTGCACTGATAGACGGCGGACCCCCTCAGGATGAACCTATAGATTTGACTAATCCATCTCACCGAGAATCCCATACCACCATCACCCGCTGGCGACGTCCTTGTTCCCGTCATTGTATACCGTATGTCTTGAAGAAGATAGGCAGAGACGTCGTATCGCTAGATTTTTTCAGGTTGGAAAATTAGTCTTTATTGACGCTTTTGCGATTTGACCGATTGGTGTGCAATTGTCCATGAAAGACTTCTTTTTCTACAGGAGAACCGTGGACAGTGCAATGGGTTAAGGGTTTCATCCCACGCTCTCTTCGCGGTGGTTACGGGTCCAGAACGATCTCACGAATCTGACACGCTACGTGGACCGGGTTTTCTGCAATCAGACATGGATTTTGTTGTTCCTTCATGCAGAGCGGATGTGGGATGTACTGCGTTCATTCCTGGAAACACTACTCGTGGAAGCTACCGAAAAGGGTCCAAACGGAGTTGCAGAGGATCAGATTGCAAAGGACTGAAAGGGAACAGGAGTCTGCTAGACTGGTCGTTTGCGTGGTGTGCCAAACTGCACTTCCCACCGTAGCCCTGAGAACTTGCGGCCACGTACTGTGTCCATCGTGCAGTCACCGCCTCTTCAGGTGTCCTGTATGCAGGGTTCCAATTGTCGTATCCTGGATCTCTTCTTCCTGTAGGTGGACCGTTCTTCCCCACTAAATAAGGGAGGGGGGTATTACATAGTACACGAGGTGACAACCAGTATCTCTGGACTGACCATGCGTACTATGTAATACCTTAACCTGGGGGCGTTTCTTTTAACGTCTGGACAGTCCCAAGCCCCTGTCCATGTGGGATAACGGTCGTGTAAACCCTGTGTTAGGAAAATGTGTTTCTTAAAGAGAGAGAACATTTACGGTCGCACTGTCGCCATCGCTCTACTAGGGAAGGGAGTGTGGGAGGAGTCGTATGGCGCGCCGCGCCGCACGCCACCACCACATGTCACCATCCGCCATCGCTCTTTATCTACTAGGGAAGGGAGTGTGGGAGGAGGAGTCGTATGCCACCACCACATGTCACCATCCGCCATCGCTCTGGAGTGTGGGAGGAGTCAGGGAGGGGGCTTGCTGCTCTCCCATTGGTCGCCGTCACGGAGCTCTCGGCCAATCAGAGGCTTGGGCTATAGTGGCGGTACTTCTACTTGTATCGGTGTAAATCTGTTCCCAGGAGGGCATTGTTTTGTACAAGATCCTGGGGTAAATAATCACCTTATATTAGTTCAAAAAGCTATTTTGTAAAACAATACTTCAAAGTGCGACTACATCACCACTGCAAAAATGTTCAGTGCATCATTACACAAAACCAGAATACGCAGTCATCTATTAAAAACTGTAATATTTTTAGGACAGTAGAGAGGTACGTTTTATTGTAAGCTTTGGCATATATTTTTATGGCGTTTCTAATTTTCATATTTTAATTTCCATTATATTAAATTCATTATTTATAAACATAATGAATTACCCATTTGGGTAATTTTGGTGTGCCAGCATCTGGACTATTTTCGCATGTAGCTATAGCTTTTTTAGAAATAGGCCTAGTCTTTTCATCATGCTCAATGATACTTAATTTATTTATTTTTTACGTTATTTTTTTTCTAATAGCTTGGTGGTAAATTTAACTTATTTGTTTTGTACTTTTTTAATGAATTAATATTTGTTTCTAAAATTGCACTGCTAAATGAGATTGTACATTGTTAATTACCTGATTTCTTGTAAATGTATAGATTTTTTCCAAGTAGATCTATCTGCTACATCATTTCTTGTTGTTTGTTATTTGCTCTAAATTTATCTTGTTAATTCTTAAATGTTTATCATTATTTTTCTTTTATCTTGTTGTTGTTGTTGTTGTTGTTCTGTTCCGGGTTATTATACTCAAGTTATATTAGTTTTTTCGAGTTGGTTAGTGTTATTTATTTATGATTTTTTTATAATTATTGCATAGTCAAAACTAAACACACCATGTTTTATTATAAATTTGTTCGATTATGCTGTGGTCTGTCTTGAATTAATTAATTTGCACTATTCTTATATAAAAATGGTTGTCCGTTGATAAATAAATAAGTCTATGTCTAGTGGTTTACTTTATTGTACCTTTATATTGCCTCAAGTTTAGTTAATGTTTAATTGCACTGAATGACAGTTTTCTATTTACATGAAATGATAAGCGAATGCCTTATAAATGGGGTTTAAAAATGTTTTAACATATTAAAAATAATTAATTACATTTAAATGAATTTTTAAATTAACGATATGTTGAGTTTTAATTTAAGAGCCGAGAGCGGCCTGGAGTGTAGGCGATCTGTTGTAGGTCGGGCGATGCGGTCAGGGTTTTCGCCTATATTCTGCCGATAATATCAGGAAAACGACTGGTCTTAGAAAATAAAGTTTCGAATGAAAAAAATAATTCAACTCTTTATCTCAAACTTTTCCCGCTTACAAAACTTGCCTGTCCTAAAAACAAAAAAAATTCCTCACAGACCGACTTTTTCATGTTACGATTTCAAATGTGTATAAAACTTTTAAAGTTTTTTGCTCATTAAAATTATATAGAGATCAAAACTGGTAATTTGAGTTGCGCCATTGGAATCGGTGTTTTATGAGATATACGTACAACCAAATTTGAACATTTTGGCTTAATCCTAAGTGGGCTAGGTGGCGATTTATTTATGCGCGCGGACTGCAATTTTTAAGCTTTTTCTGGACGGCGTTTGGCGTTTCTAGACGTTCTCAAGATGGCCGCCACTGGCTTCAACACCAGTAATGCTGTAGGAATAGGAGTGCTCCATCTATTGGTCTTATGTGATCCGCTGCTGCGAGCATCCCAGTTTGTGGTCGTGGCGCATTCAGACCCGCGCCGCCCGCACGCGTATTTACAACCCCCAAAGTGGCTTCAGTTAGTGATGGGATAACCGAATGGATTTTATAACCGACTAACCAGTCAGTTTATTTTTCTAGTTAATCGGTTATTTTAGTCGAATGAACCGATTACCTTTTAAATTCAATCCACATTTTAGTACACAATTTCAGAGTTTATTTTACAGATAACAATTACACCTAAACAATTAGCCTAATGCTCTGCTTAACTTACTCTCAATATAACGCATTTCATTTTTGTATTTAAACAAAACACTATTATTCACGAAACACCTTAACCATAATACCTACACAATTATTTTTTTATGTCTTATAAAAAAATCAAACATCAAAGTTTGATAAAAGAAGATCTTCTATTGGAGATAAGTAGGTGCGAACTGAACTGATTATTTATATTCTTTGATTATGGAGAGTCAAAGGGATGGGGTGGTGGGGGAATGAAACCATTCCTGTTGAGACAGGTATGCGGCGCGGCGCGGCCAATTTAACTCACGGCCGTACTTAGCTTTGGCGAGCCCTGGTAAAGATATTCGGTCGGGCCCCGTCGTGTCCCCCCACCAGACACAGTCCCTTCATATAGACATGTGACTGGCTCCGGAAGAAATTGTACGAAAACCCGGTCTGAGTTCGGACCTGAATATACAACCAAAAATTCCAAGCAAAACCCGCACTGGCAGAACCGTAATTGAAAACGAAATTCTGTAATTGTATTATTACTTTTTTCTGTGCATACGTTTATAGTCATAACATTTTAAAATGTTATATTATCATATATCATCTATAACACTACAAGATAATTACCGTTCAAATTGCAAAATTATAATTTATTTTAATTACGAATCACCAAAGTTAACCGAAAGTTAATCGCTAAAGAACGATATTTCAGTAATAAAAATAACTTATTATAATAAACGAGCAATTCAAGTATAGACTGTCTGCACAACTAGTTAACTTACAGAAAATAATTCGGTAGAAAAACTAATCTAAAGACTAATTTAAAATAACTGATCAGAATCGACTATTAATTCAAATATAGACTAAGTCTGCAATATCAGTTAACTTATAGAAAAATTAGTCGGTAGAAAAATTAGTCTATAGACTAATTTAACTGGATGCAGCAAAAATAACCGACTAATCGGTTAAAATAAAATAACTGAACTAACCAGTTATTTTCATTCAGTTATTCCCACCAGGCCACCACTAGTTCAGTCGCCAGTCGGGTTCTGCCAAGGCGCGTGGCAGAGATATCCGAAGACTGGCTGGCCCGTATATCCTATCTATAGCGTTGAGGCTGAGCTGTTCTATAACCTTGCATAATAATTACGTAGACAAACATGAAGTATGTTATTCATTCGTGTCACAATAACGGCCTTCTTCTATCAAATGGACATTCACAAGTCACAAAATATACATTAAAAGGAATACATAATGCGTTCTGTCCATGATATTGAATTATCCACAACTAAACAAAGGAAATGTACATGACGATGTATACTTTAATATTAGTTTAGGTTAAAATTAATATACGTGCTTGCCGATTGGAGTGTTGAGAATATTAATAATTGGCTTTTATTTTCTTTGAACAGTAGCTGAGAACCACTACCCTGCTTCGTCAGTTGCTTGATTAATTTTATTCTCTAAATCATCAAGAGATTTTGTTTTTATAGTGGTGTCGTCAGCAAAACACAACTACAGATAATGTAGTTAGGGTTAGATGAAAAATCGTTCACGTAATTTAGAAATAGTAGTGGACCCAGCACTGAGCCTTGGAAACGCCACGGATCGTTGAGTTGTCAGTGGGAAGAAAACTTTATCGAAGACTTATTTTTAATTGTAACCTTTTGTTTTCTTATGTGGATAAATATGAAGATATTGAACTGTGAACTGAAAAGCCATAAATTCTAATTTCTTTAACATTTTTCTGTGTTCAACACAGTCAAAAGCCTTTGATAGGTCACAGAAAAGAGTTGCAGTATGAATGTTTTTTGTCAAAATTGAAAAATAAAATTGTATCAATTAGTTCAAACACTGCGTAGGCTGTTGATGAGTTAAACTGAATTTTTATACAAAATGTTATATTTAGTAAAATGTTTAAGAATTGTGATTGGGACTACTTTTTTTCCAAAAAATTTAGAAATCAACTGGAAGAAGGGGGACTTCAAGATCCTCATCCGCTTTAATTTTTAACTTGTTTAGTTTCTCTATTAACCATCTCCCACATCGCGTGTGTGGCCTATTCCTCGCATCCAATATGAATCTGTCATTTTGCCATTTTTTTTGGAAGCAAGAATTACTTTCCTTAAGATATTACAATACGTACTTCTTATAAGTATTTAGTGAGCTCTTGACAGTTCAGTGATTTCTGAGCTTCCATAATATTTTGATCACACCGATAACTGGCGAAATCAATGAATCTGGTTTCACGGTAGTTTTCAAATCAATTGCAAATATAATTAATCAAAGCATAGTCTATCAAGAGATTTACATCATTTTAATCTTTCAAAAAGCTCACGAACGCTTCACAGTACTTGTTTTGTATCATCCCTTTGGATCATCACAATGTTGCAAAACGATAGCACCATAGAGCTCTCCACTCCAAAAGAGTTTTAAAAATAACACATATAGGTACTTCCTCCTTTTTCACGATTCTTAATTTATTAGTCCTCATACCATTGTTCTGCTTGCACCGACTGAAGTCGCACTTTCTTCATTCTTGCAGTCTGCTTGTTGCACCTCTTGAAAACTTTTTCATTTTAGCTTTCATATCTTATTTTCAACACATTGTGTTTGATATCCCACAGGCCACCTCCAGACTGCTTGACATACATGAAAGTACACAAAAGTAAATTAGATTTAGGAAAAACATTTGTAAAGAGTTTCGTCTAACAGAAATATAAGTCACCTTGTCTGTGTTGTATTAAGCACTTCTTTAAGCAAACTATATGGTATGTTGTAGTTTTCTTCGGTATCTGGTGGATGAAGTACACAGACTAACGGTAGATCTCCTATTTTGTCAGTAGAAAGGTAAAGATGT
This sequence comes from Homalodisca vitripennis, assembly GCF_021130785.1. NCBI lineage: Eukaryota > Metazoa > Arthropoda > Insecta > Hemiptera > Cicadellidae > Homalodisca > Homalodisca vitripennis. Next base: position 32,695 of record NW_025780683.1, read on the forward strand.
AAGGATTGTATTTATTTGGTCACATAATCCACTAGAGTCTACTCAAAAGTTTTATAGTTTGTATCATTCTGTAGTTTCATGATTAGAGATACCTCTGATACAGTTTTTAGAGTTTTCACCAATACTTACACGAAACATCTTTTTTTAGATAAGCCTTTGTTATCACAGGTTTTCTGAAACGTTTCTTCAATCTCTGTCTCCGATATAGCGTTTTCCTTTAACTGTGCAATGTGAAAATGTGCATGTGAATAGACTGAACGTTTTCTTTAAAATACGAAAGTCACATATTCGGTCGGCTTGAAAATAAAGAAAAATCGGAAAAAACTACCTGAAAAACTAATGCCTTCAGGTTTTCTAACAATACGTACACTTCTCATAATAAGCATATAATTTATTAGCAAATACGATTACTAAATTTTTGGAATTAGTCTGTCTAGGATATAGTTTTTGTAATTGTCACATAGAGCAATGTTCTTTGGTCCTTTACAAGACGAAGAATTCTTTCAGAAGATTAGTATAATACATACAAAAGAAAAGTATTTGTTTTCATTCCTTTCCTTTTTAAAAATATGAATAGCTAGTGATTTAAATTTACACATTTAAATTACAATTAAATAGTGTATTTGTGTACATTGTTTTCCAAAACCTCTCGCCTTACCTCAGGTCTAAATAAAATATGCGTATTAGACAGCTTTATGTATTTCTAAACTTGACATGAAAGACATCGCTCTCTAAATACAACATGCAGAGTTCTAATAATTGTCCAACAAATTGTCCTGATAAATAGAATGAAGTGTGACAAAAAGAAGAAGAGGCTCATTGATTTTCAAAGTAATCAAGTATTAGTGGAAAGAGTTTGATTTAAAAGAGGGAAAAGCGCGATGAACTCGAAAGGAAGCTAGATCAGTAGGTATGCTGGCACTATCTCTTCCCCCTACCGGGGTTCTCACGGTTCTTATCACATTTCCGAAAATAGATACACCCTGACCGGAAAAAACAGTAGTAGTTTGGAGATCAACGTCCTGGAATATCTTGTCTCAATATCACATAAACGTAGTTCGATCTGTTCATCTCTCATAATTGATGGATGAACTAATCATAACTTTATTTAAGTGGTACTTTCATGTATACCAATAAATAACCATATGTAGGTATATATTGTCACTATGACGTTATAAGGAAACAAGTTTTTCATCAAAGGCAATTAGATTGTGTACAGATTTAATAAAGTTTACACAGTTGTGATTTCATCAGATTGATTTTTGATTATAAATAAGCAAAGTCTCTTTCTTGGTATGTTACAATCAGTACTTTTTTCAACCTCGTTTCTTAACCCTCAATTTTTATTCTGGATCAGTGTTTCCCAAAACGGTTTTTTCTCGCGGCACACACAACAAAAAACGGCACACACACCTATTACTTTATGCCATTGATTAAGCTTAAGAAATACTTGATATAAACGTACTTATACAACAAAAATCAGGAAAAATTATATTATTTATTAGAAAAATAATATAATTTTTCTTGGGTAAGTGAAAGAAATAAATTACATTTAAAAGAAACTTAATTTATTTTAACTTATTGAGCAAAATATAGTAGTAGTATAATACAACCAGTAAAAGTTGGCAAATATTATTAAACAAAATACTTCTTGATTTCCATTATTCACATTCTTGGTTAATGTTAACACTATTTTTCCGCTGTAGAGGTTGAACAACGAATAAACGGGGACACTTAAACAGGACTGCCATAATATTTTGGAATTTTCAAAGAACTTATCAACTAAATTAAAAATGTCTTGTCCTTTTGTTGTCTCAGGGAGATCTTTACAAAACAGGAATGGTTCAACTATAGATTTTTCATCAATAAACTGTACAAAAGTCACCACCAGTGATTATATAAGTATATGTATCTTTTCAGTATAATTTTACTAAATCAAATAATTAAAGAGTCCAGTTCGGTACGTTATATCTCTAAATTGTATGTGTGTATATAGATTAGTGCACAAACAAAAAGTCAAAAAGTTAGTTAAATAGAGTATAATAATACACATTTCACTGACTGCTCTAACGAGGCCTGTAACTTGTGGGATTAAAACAAATTTAATTTGTAAGTTTGTCTGTCTGTCTGTATATCTGTCCGCACGAAAACGAAACTAACCTACAAACTTAAAACTGTACCATAAAGCTAAATTAAATTAATTAAAGTTTAAATTATGGTACATGTCACTCCATGGGATTTGGCTAAATGTTTAGATGACTACATTGGGCAACCGTGATAAAAACGAGAACAGTATCAACATGAATAAATTTCAAAAAATAAACTCATTAACATATTAACGCATGTAGCCTAACTATCCCAACACATATGTAATTTAATAGTGACTTAGTGTGTAGAATTTTATGATTTTAACACCGATATGAAACCCAATTTAATGAACAAAAATTTGAATGTATTATCTGGAAGATATGCCAAGAAAGACTTCATTTGAAGGTTTTAAAATTTTGCATGAAACTTCATTTATACAAGACTGAGTTTTATTATAGGTAATTTTAGTTTCAAACTCTATTTTGTACGATTGTTTGTCTGATTGTGCACAGTGCATCTTCAGAATGAACTGAGACATAGAATAGACATTTTTTATGCAACCTCCGCGAATCCTGTTACTTGATCAAAATAATGTCAATAGATGAATTGCATCGAATAATAAGTTTTCACGGTAAGTATATAAAAACGGATTCACAGGTTAAACTATTTAAGTACTAACACGCTAATAAAATGAAAAGTAAATTTAATTTTCTTTGGTTGTAGTATTGCAAAACATATAATTTATGAAGGTGTAAAAAAAATATATAGTTTCCTGGAGGTATCCTTCATGAAAGAGAAGTTGAAATGAATCATTATTATTATAGAATGTATCATGTCACTAGAAGTTACTCACGGATTGCCTTGCAATTTCGTATGCTTTTCATTTGTGCACGAGTACTTCTTGTTCGAGTGAATTATATTTCCGACGCCGATGTAGTATGCCTTGTTGCCACGATAAAGAAAATCTGTCAAAAGTGTAATATCGTAACATTAAATATGGCCATTATAAATTAATGTTGTCTTAGCATTCTTTTCTTCCACAATTTTGTCTTCTATCCCGATCAAGAAAATATGTATACAGGGCAGGGAAAAGCTTCTCTCAAGACAACTAAGATGGGTTTTACAACCAACTTTATTTCAGCTTATAGTAAGTTAGATAGTGACTCTGTCCTTTATATTAGCGTCACAGTACTGACCAAGCACAGAATAAATTAACATTTGCTAAAATTTAGAGTTTTTATTTTCACAAAAACTGTTATTATCTTATCTGGATATTTTCTTACTCAGTGCTAAACAGCGGTTGCAGAAAATGTAGAGATAAGTGATGCTACTATGAAGCTCTCAGTACGTTTTCAAGCCTATAAATGTAACCAAATTGAAAATAGTGGTTTTAAAACTATACAGTTAAACCTATGATTGTATCTACCGTCAGCAAACTATGTTTACACAAAACATACATTACACACACATTACATTACATTTAACAGGTCTTTGAATACATTTCCTTGCTGCGATACAATTTCAGAGACCAAGATGAGGATTTTCATAATTTGAAATACGAATAGGCCTATATGTTAGTATACAAAACAAACTCACTTTCGCATTTATAATATAAGTTACGATGTAGGTCTCAAAAACTTATTTCGGTCAAAAAATTTCCACATTCGGAACTTGCAATCTTCTTTTAGTCTAAGATATTTCCAGTGCCATTGTGCGTTTTACAATGTACCTTTTGTCTCTGTTATCTGCATTTCACTACTGACCATGCACTGTATACCTAATATTTTATTAAAATTAAAAGGGTTAAACTTCTTTCAACCTTTTTGAGGGAAAAATCAGTTAAACTTCAAATAATGCTTTTAATATATGTTAATATATTACTAACATATATTATATATTATTAATATATAATATTATATATATATATATATATATTTTTTTTCTTCTTCGTCAGAACAACAAGGCAAACTCAACTATGGTACTGGAAATATCTTAGACCTGAAATATATGACAAGGACTAGAAATATACGCTTTTTGAACCGAAGTAAGTTTCCGAGACCTGTATGATCTGAGATTTGTCTTTTCTTGATCGGGATGACAAGGCAGATTCAGCTGTGACGTTATGTATATAATTAATTTGAACCAGAAATGCCTCCCACATGTGCCAAACATGATATAATAATTGAGTTAAAACTCTGATACTATTTACCATGAACTTAAATAATATCTACCTGATGTATGCCTACAAATTAAAATTTTTATAGGACTTCCATCATATTAGCCTACATCATAATTGCTTTTACTAAGTAATATAAGGACTTTGGTTCTAAGATTGCGTGCGAAGCCGCGGGTTAACAGCTAGTATTCTATAAATACCCGGCCCATACTAGAACTATAATGAGATTAAACTAACTATTAACTACAGGCCACATGTAAACAAACGATTAACTATATGCCTATAAAGTTGATGTGCTAATGAAAATATGATGCATATATTACCAAGGAATTGACATATGTAGACTCAACACAAATTCCTAAAACTAAAATTTTACGTACAATAATTGTAGTGGAAATATAATGATAATGAGGATTTATACTTATTGATGAAGGGAAATGTGACTACACTTGATGTTATTAAATGTGTAAAGGTGTAAAGAACGTTTGGAAGTACCCAAGCCAAATTTGACATTTTTTACAAAAAGTTATTGTTTTATGGGTCCTAGAATTTTTAATATTATTCCGAAAAGCATTGCAAATTGTACAAATGCTAAAGTTATTTGCAAAAAAATTGAAGTTTTGGCTTTTAAAAAAAGATAATATTGATCACCTTATTAATATAAAAGTTTAATTTGTGTTTAAATCTATATCGTAAAGAAACAAACATTATTCTAAGCGGCTAGGTTTGTTGAAGTTATATTGCCACAATTGCATTTATTTAGTGGGACTTTATGTAGTTAAATAAAATATAAAAAATCTTTGTAGCGCAAAATGTTTAATCTTGGAGAAGGAACCTCTTAACAGGCTTTGCCTTAGAGGCTCTATGTTTTTTGAAAGTAAATATATATTGGATTATATATACTAGAATATGTGTGTTTGCATTTTAAACTTAATATATAGTATTTTTATTCTTTTAATTATGATAATTTGTGATATTGTATTGTTTAATTGCAGTCATTAATTTAAGACTATATGTGAATTAATATTATTACCATCTTTTTTGGTAATTTTGCACCAGATTATTTTAGTTGTGATGGATTGTAATTACTTTCGAAAAATAAATATATTCTATTCTAAATTCTATTCTATTCTAAATATGTACATACAATATTCAAGCTCCATGTGAGTTTTAAAATTATTTCTAAAAATGTCGTTCACATAATTTATGACGTAGAATAAATACCATTCAAATTGTACTCATTGATGGACTAATTGAGTCATTTATATGTATCACATCACATAACATTCTTCTCTACAATGGAGCGAGAGAACAATGAACCTTCCTGTTGCGGAGCCCGCCGCAGTCTGACCTGTACCTGTACCACGAGCTCCTCATGCATATGATAGAAATGATTGAAGAATAGGGCGAATCAAGCCAGGAGGAGAGAAAGAGTGGGGGCAGAGCCGAGCAGAGCCGAACAGTACCGTTAAATCCCGAAAATTCCTGACAAACCCTGTACATGCGGCTGATAGCGACCTCAGTTCGGACCGGTTCTGATTTCTATTATCTTACGAATTAATGAGTCGTTTTATATCCGAACATATCTGCAAAACATAGAAATTATATAGAATTTAACTATATTAATATTGAACTTTCTTTATAACTCCAAAGACACTTTTACAAAATGTGTTAACAAATGTTTAAACATATATAGTACACACCACACCACTGCTACTGTCCGATGAGACGTTCTGAAAAATTATTGATTGTTAGTTCTAAACTATTTATAATTTTGGAGGGAAGACCAGTCCATTTTGGAATGAAACGGAAGTGGCTGGATAGTTGATAAGTCAAGCCAGCGTTTCTACGCCAGGTGCAGGGTTGCAGTATTGGTTGATATATCTCCTTTCTGTGGCATGTCCTTTGATATCTTATCGTATTTTCTTTTGAGAACTTTAGTATTTGAAACACTTTGTTAAGTATTCATATTTTAATAACCTCAAGTTATTAGATCAAGTTTTAACTTATAGCAATAGCAATAGATTTCTCTGTCTGTTTGTTGGATATATCGAGAATGAAAAATAAGCTAGGCCTATAGACTTGAAATTGTGCGGTGTAACTTCGACCAAGCCTGATATGTGTCATGTGTCGTCTGGCGTACGCGATTATAATGCTGATCAGATCTATAGTACATGGCAATTATCGAATAATTTCTAACTAATAGTAATGTAACCTACAAATTATATTTATTTGATTAAGGCTGTTGGAAAATGCAATGAACCAAATATAATGTTATAAAACAATTTTATTTGTTGTACATTTTAATACAAAAGATGCAATTAAAAAGCTCAACTTAATTAATTGTTGATTTTGTATTTTGGAGACCCTGAAGATCATTATTTTAACTACTATGCTAAGAAACACTATGCTCGAATCTTTTGAAAAGTTTAAATGTTTTCAAGGCATGAATTCTTACAATCACATTGTTGAATGACTAAGAAAATTAAAAAAAGTACAATTAAATTGAAAATTCACTTGTAAACAAACAAATTTCTAAAATTTTGGCGAGTAGGGCTCTTTTTAATCCTCCTGGATGTTTAATCCACCCTCGAATGTTTTCTAGCTACGCCACTGAATGTAACGAGGTTACTTTGTTTACAGTAGACTTCCTTACGTCTTTTTGGGTCTTTCGATACTCCGTTGAATTGGTTTATTTGTATGTAGACAAGATTAATTGCCTGTCATTAATTACGGTTGTAAAATCAAGGTTTAATGAAATGCGCTGCATCCCTGCTTTGAAAATGTAATATATATGTATGTTTTACCAAATTATTGAAAGGTGTTTTAACTCAGAGTAGAAGCTAAAACACAGTGGTACATTTTAAGAGGTTTGTCAGATTAATTGCCTGCAATTTAATTGTGCTGCATCCTGAAACATACAGCATTTAAAATGTGATTTAAATATATGTATGCTGTACTAAACTACGGAAAAGGGTTTGAAAATACAGTGATACATTTTAATAGGTTTGCCAGGTTACTGAAACTAAATTAAATTCAGAGGAGTACGGAGAGAGAAACGCGCGGACTGCTCTTTCCACTATTCCAATACACGGGCTATCTGTAGTTGGCAGGAGGGGGCCCCTCCATCACCACTCATTCTACTCCGCCGGTAGCGATCACCCTCATTATGCCGCTGCATGAGGAGCTCGTGAAACCGGAACACTGTGATTGGGGGACCCCCTGTGATTCCCCCTGACCTGGGCGGACTCGCCGCTAAGCTCCTCCCATTTCACCGACTGCGCGCATACCTCTCCGCTTGGGGGCGAGTCCAATATTCGACGTTCGCGGAAAGAATCAGATTCGGACTTGGCGGAAAAATCCTAATTCGGAGTTGGCGGATTGTTAACGTATTTATTCGGAGTTAACGGACTGCTCCTGCTATAAATTTCGGCGCTGACGGAATGCTTCAGTTTCGGCCCTATCAGAACGATTGAGTTTTAGTCGGCCTTACCTGGATTGCAACTGCTTTCGTCCCTATTAGGATTCGGTGTTAACGGAATATTACATATTCGGATCTCACGGACAATATCTTATTTCGGAGCTGGCGGGACTCTACGAATAAGTATTCGAGGTTGTAGGAATGTTTACGTTAGAATTCGGAGCTGACGGAAAGTCCATTTTTCGACCTTGGCGGATTATTTTCGGAGCTGACGGAAAGTTTCATTTTCGGTCTTGGCGGAAAATTTCACTATTCGGCACTGGCGGATTCGGTCCTCACGGACCCACCCGTAAAACATAGATACGACCTGCTGAACTTATGGGGTTGAGGGTATATTTTGTAAGATCACAGGCACGAGGAATTCTATGTCAATGGGTATTAAGATTTGATATTTGGATATACCTTTGATATAGAACTATTTTATAATTATTAGTGTTGGTCTCATCTCACGGGGTTGGTGAAAAGTTTCACTGTGGGACTCCTTAATTTGGCACTCATCTTGGACCCCTATTTTGACAAACGTATTTTACGTACACGCAGTTCAATCCGCAGCTAACGAGTGAAAACGGGATATAACATTAATAATCCTTAGTTATTAAACAAAATTAGAGAGTACATTAAGGAATTACTAAATGAAAACTAACCTACCAGTGGGTATTTTTTGAGTATTGTATTCTTTTGTGCTTACATAATTGATAATAATATATATACATGACAAAAATATATCATACCTATAAGTTATGATGACTTGGTTGGTTAGTTTCTTAAATATTGTCAAATATATTATTCTGAGATGCAGTATGTCAATACTACGACTATAACATTTGCTAATTAACATACACTAAATACAAACTTTTTCCGTTAACTTTTACCTTTTATGCCAAATGTTTTACCGAAACTGACAAATAACGATTGAATACTGTGTTTTTGAGCAGGCTATGCTATTATGCAAACTAAAAACACAAAGCCTATCACACTAGAATGCTTGCAATTATAGTAGCAGTTGTTTTTATAAAATCGCTGTTTATTAATGTTTAATAATTCATCTAGTAAACTTAAATATATATTTTGGTACGAGGCCCCCTAGGGTGGGGCCCGGTGCAGGCGCCGGATGCACCTGTTAAGAGACCGTCTCTGGTAACTACTCTCCGTTTACTTAAAATCCAAGCAGTAAACAGCTTTTGATTATTATATTTAAGAAAGAAAAATGACCTTTGCACAAGTGATCTGTCTGTTCCAACAGGGATGAGAATTATTCCAATATCCATCACCATTCTTATAGATACTCATAAAATTGCGAGTGATACCGTGGGTAATAACTAGTTTTTAATAAAAAGTTCAATTTCAAAAAATATTTTTACTCAAGCCATAATCTTTTCTTCATGAAAATACATAAGATGATGAATGAAGATAAAAATGTTTTACTCATAGCATAATAATTCTGATATATATTTACAGTTTTTATCTATAAAGGTTATTAAAATTATTGTTTTGTCTAAATTATAAAACTTTCCTTATACCACTGTTACCCTCTCCTGGGATAATCCTAACGAATCGAAAATTGTATAACAAAACTTTCATGGTAAAGTGTTATAAAGTGCTTATAAGAAGTAACACACGTAATCGTGTTACTTAAGTGAGGGAGAAATAATAACTGAAAATTTCTTTGAAGGAAATTAGACTAGTTGTTTCTATGAATTACTTCCTTGATGAACATCGGGGTCCAATTCCACTACTGGTATTACCCCAGAAATTGTAGGGTCTCTGTCAAAACAGCCTGTTAAATCTAATTCCAGTAATCTTGGGAACTCACGCAATAGCCGAGTTCGTGTCCTGGCCGACAGAAGTCTGGAAATGCCGCAGACAGGGCAAAGGTCACATCAAGGTCACCGTCTGCTCGGCAGCTTCCCTGGTGGATAGCTAGGATTATTTTTTTAAGTGTTCAAAAACGACCTCAACTTTCATGACAGAGGAACAGTTTCTTTTTTTTATTGTTGTATTGAATTTGGGCTGTTATGCAAATTCATTGAAAACAATAAAAAACTTTGTTTTTATCAACTAAGATACATGGTTTAAAAATATATATAGAGTATGTACTATATAAAGATACACTTAGCAGGACTAATCGGTGTTACAATTAATTGTAAAATGTAATATTAGGTTGCTAGTTAGGTTTACTTTACAGTTGATTATTCCATAGCTAACATAACTAAAATTTCATTATAATGTCTTTCTTGCTAACAGAAGAACAGCATTGTAATATGCATGAAGGTAATCAGGGAGTCATGTAATCAGATGGCCCGCGATGGATAAAGATGATAATCGTCTGAGAACAGCCGGCAGAGGCGCTGCTGTAACCTCATTATCCTTTTCATTATCACTTCTGTCATCTCCAGTGATACATCGCCTCTCTCATCCATATTCCGTCGCATCCGCTCCATCTGGCCCTTCTTCAGTTTCTTCTTCTCCTTCATTTGTTGCCTCGCCTGCCTTTTTTTAGGTGTTCCATTTAAGAATCAATTGGTATTTTAAAGTTAGTAGTCACCGATGAACAAGCTATCTCTGTTTAACTTACACGTATATTATTAGTCTAGTATGTATAGTGTGTTATTTTTAGAATGCAAATTGTAGAGATGAAAAGATAAAAAGATGAATTCTAGAAAGCAGAAAGAAGTGTCAACGTAAAAACCTTTGGCAATTTGAAATCGGAAAGTACATATTTTATGGCACAGAAATTAAGGAATAACAACTGTCATACTTTAAATGAGTACCTCTTAATTGTCATCGTTGAGATACTGGTAAAGATTATAGCCCTATTTCTCTTTTTATTATTTTTCTTGTCTCACGTTATGCTACAAATCGTACATAATTAACTAAAAAACAGCATAAACTATAAACCGATACAATAAAGCATCGAAGGACCCAACATATCGTAACCAAAGGTGTTTATCGAAGTGGCTATAACTAACTTTTCCCCGAACCTTTGGTTGACCCTTTGCTTGGGCTTATTTTTTAATCCCAAAGCCATTTAGGTTCTTCCGTTGTACCAAGAGGACCCTTGTGTACTTTAGAATATCTAGGACCTTTTTTTATTAAAGCATTATCGTACGGCGACGAACAGACACGATTAAAATTTCAATGAAGATTATTTCTGGTCCCTAATACTCTTAATAAAACTCATCTCTCATTTAGCACATATACTGCATGTCATTGTATGACGCTTAACTAATCTTTACTCGGAAAACATTCTTAAATATCGATGAAATCTGGAATAGGAACAGATGCTACACACATTTAATAATTCAAGGCGTTTGCTAAAAGATATACCTTTCCTTGGATGGTCTGCAATTTTCCTGAAACGGTTAGAGTGAACAGTTCGAAGTGAACTATGATTTCCTGCTCTTTCGGCTCATCGTTCTTTGTGATAAATCTGCTGTACAACCGACTTCTGCATGGTTTGCTTCGTATAAGAGAAGATTGAAAGAGTCCCAGGATTTAATTTTTGCGTAAAATGTGTACTTTTGATTCGATAATTAGGTTTATACGGATTGCAAGTACATCTAATTATCGGTAGCTTTGAAAATTTCATGAATGGGTGTGTGAACTATGGACTTGGGATTCACTTTCGCATTTAGCTTGTATTTAGTTAAGGCCTCATCATTTCATACATTATTGCAAGCCCTCAGGACTGTTTGAGACACTTGATTTTTTTTGGAAGTTTGATCGGATGTCATTGGTCAGTGGAACATCTCAGTCAGGTTAGTAACTAATATCTGCCAATAGAATTCGCTAGTATCGCTTATGTATTTCCCGCTAACAGTATAGTAGTATTGGCTCTGGCCGTTGTTCTGCAGTGTTCTGCAGCTGTTCTAGCGATACTTCAGTGTTTCTTCATCTGTAGTAAGATCTAAGTATAACTGGGAACCTGACTAAAAAACAATTACCGGTACTACAAATTAAATTATTAATTATTTATGCATAGCAGATGATTAAAATTTACGAATAAAACAATCATGATGTTCATGTATATAGGCAAGGATAAAAAGACTTTCGTATAGCTCAGTTAATGAGTACTTTTAAGTAACTCTTCAAGAAACGTTACGGAATTGTACTTTCAGACTCACCCTTCCTGTTTGTATTAATCCAGGGTATTGTAGCTGAAAGGGGAGGCGGCTAAGATGGTCCCGTCACACTACATGGTTGCGGTGTTCCCGCCAAATTAAACTCTCAGCTGTCGGCTGATCAGATAGTAATGAAAGAGAACTAATAGCGACACCTGCACTCTGGAGGATTGAGGCAGTTGATTGTTTAGAAGAGGCGCCAATCGTTTCTTAGAAACTTCATTGTACTTATCTTATCTGAAATTTAATTCTGTTTGGTATTTAACATCACTTTTATTAGCTGTTTTAGTTTTAAAATCGCTATGGTTTTGGTCGCTGATAATTTTATTCTGTTTGGTATTTAACATCACTCTTATTAGCGTTTTAGTTTAAAATCGCTATGGTTTAGGTCACTGATAATTTTATTCTGTTTGGTATTTAACATCACTTTTATTAGCTGTATTAGTTTAAAATTCGCTATTGAGGTCGCTGATTTTATTCTGTTTGGGTATTAAAATCGCTATAGGTTTTAGGTCGCTGATAATTTTATTCTGTTTTGGTATTATAACATCACTCTTATTAGCTGTGTTAGTTTAAAATCGCTATGGTTTTAGGTCCGCTGATAATTTTATTCTGTTTGGTATTTAAACATCACTCTTATTAGCTGTGTTAGTTTAAAATTCGCTATAGTTCACTAGCTCACCCCTGTTCACGTTGTATGTTAAGAATGATATTGGTTTTTGCTTAAGTTATTCTATACATACGTAATACTCATTATTTTCATCCCTTGTGTGTTCTTATTTAGGTTTGGAACGTAGAATAATTTTTTTGTTGTTGAGGTTTAATGGTTATTTATGGAATATTCTTAACTTATAAAATTGTATTAACTTATTTTTGGTTTTAATAGTATAATTATTGGTTTTTTAAATATATAAAATATTATATATTTAATTTTATTTCTCCTCATATTTGTCCGTTGACGTACGTAGCAAATGTTAATTACCGTATCAGAATCGATAATAATATGTATAGGTTTTCAGTAGGTAAAACTGTCAAAAATCTATACAAAATATTTCGCTAGTTGTTGATGTCATTCTGTTGGATGAAACAAGAAAAAACATGTTTTGTTTTAAAGAAAAGCCAGCATTTAATTAAGGTCTTGTTTTCATAACTACTCACCCTCTTATGTCTTGCACAAAGAATTCCTTATAGTGGGCATGAAAACAAGCTTGATTTCCAACTTCAGACATATATTTACATTACTATTTTCCTAGGAAAACTACAAATTTTATTATAGTACTAGCGGGCCCGGCGCGCTTTGCTGCGCATTTCAATAATTTTTTGCAAAAGTTGCCCGCGGCTTCGCACGCAATTTCCCGTTGAAAACAGTACACTATATTCACTTATTCTTTTTCTATCACATTCTAAACATTGCTGAGATAATTGATAGTCGTTCCATCAGTGAGCCTCTTGGGCGTATTATGAAGGTATGTACCATATTCCTGCCTCTATCTAGCTGTTACCCACGGCTTCGCACGCAAATCTTAAGAACCGAAGTCCTTATATTACTTAGTAAATTTTTTTTTACTATAATAAATTTTAGATTAAATTAGTTATATCTCCGATGCCACGATTGAGCTTGCTTTGTTGTCTCGATCGAGAGAATATGTAACACACGGAGTTTTGAGAACCATACTTCTGTCAAAAAAAAACAACTAAGGTTGATTTTATAACATTCTTTATATTTGTAGCCAACGTAAGATAGTAATTATGCTATCTGCATTACTCTTCTGATGCAAGCATGAGCATGGTTTATATTAAATAAATATTGCAGTTAAAGGTGAATTTTTACGTCAAATTTGAATTGTATTATCTGGATAGTAAAGTCTATGTTTAACAGTGATTGCAAAAACAGTTTAAACAAAATTTGTCGTTTCTCTTAAAGCTTACTCTATGCTTTAAAACTATAAGTGTAATATATGTTTACAAAGAACAGCTGATTAAAAATTTGAAAAGACGTTAACATATGTTTGCTGCAATGCATTTCTTATGGGTATTTCTGTAACCAGTGGGGCGGAATCCTGAATCGGGAAAGGGATGGGCATAGCTTATAAACCTTCTCCGTGGAAAAAAATACATATACGTACAAATTTTCATCATGATCGGTCCAATAGTTCACGATTCCATAAAGGACAAACATACAAACATTCATTTTTATATATATAGATTACTTATTAGTCTAACACAAAATAAATAATATATCCAACAAAAATATGTATTACGTTAAAAGGAAATTTTGTTAAACATTATTATTACCAAAAACCAGTTTTTGTAGATCCAAAAGAAAAGGAAACTAAGCAATCACCTCATATTACAAAATAAACAAATATTATTTACGGTTAATTAGTCCTTTAGAGCCAAGAGACGAAAAATGTAAATCATTACCGGTACGTGAAAAAGGAATTGTTTACACGTTTGCTTTTTCAAACAAAATTTGGCTATTTTGAAAAGGAGACAAAATAACGTAAACTAACAATAATAAGACAAGACAGATGGATAAAATAAATACACTTAGGTCCGGACCTACGCTTAGGCTACAAAGATAAATAAGTTACATAATTTTGGTGTGAGGTGAGGACAGATTATGAAAAACAAATTTGGTGATTCACGCTTTTAGCCTTTAATGGGTACCTTACGAGCACAAGGTCCAAACATGGGCGTCCACAAAAGAATCCAATTCCACTAGAACCTGGGCAGCTCCTAATAGAAACTTGAAACTAAAGGATTGACAATCCTGGCTGCCTACCTTCATAAAATCAACCAAGAATATGCTAGATACAACCTACACATATAATGATAAGTTTCCATAGCTACCTTCTGTTTATTTTGTTATACGGCAGAGCTTAACCAGTTAGCAGAAGAATGGACCGTAACCACGGCACATTATAATAAAAATGTTAATTTGGTTTTCAATTGGCACTGATCCAAAATTATCATAAATGATCAAAACGCTAGTGTTTTAGAGAATAAACTTATCAGAAATCTTTTAGGACTATTTTAATAAAAACATTTTTCAAGCATCCATATGATAACAAATGTTTAGAATGGACATTGTTAAAGAAAAATTTTTCAAATTTGTCTGTTAATTAAGTAATACTCTTAATGCCTTCCCAGGATCTTTTCAATGGACATCTATAGAGGCGTGAACCATAACTAATCAACTTCCTGTAGCAATATAGTTTTCTTTCCCAATTTCCCAATCTGTCGCACCCGTTGACTGCTTCATCTTCCGCTATGAATCATTTTGAGAGGTGTGAAGCAAGGTCGCAGCATTGGCTCCATTATTAATTTCTACCAGCTGAAGTTCCCAGCGATCAATCTCCTTGGGTTTCCCTCCGACATTGAAAACTCATTCGTTATGATCGGACTACTCTGTTTTCATTGCATTCCTTTCCAGTAGATATATGAAAATTGCCCCTTTATAAATAAGATTGTATTTATATACTATACAAAAGAGTACACCACACCACATGCCATGCCGCGTAAACAGGCTTCCTTGAGGCCTGCATGCAGACAATCAAGCCCCATGGTTACCTGGGTAACTAACTTACATGCTGAAATGTAATATGATTTGAGCTCAGTCTGTTTATTAAAATTTTTTATTCTATGATTATCTCGTTGCCATCATGGTTACAGATTAGAACCAATGCAATTTTCGCTAACGCTCAACCAAATCCTATGGAGGTCGCAGGCACCGTAATCAAACTCCTTGGTATATAAATGAAGCTTCGTGCAAAATGTCAAGACAGACAGAAATATAATTTTCCCAGCAACTGTTTAAAACAAGAGTAAAACTTGTAAGATGAGGCTTAGTAAAACAAACATTCGAAAATTTCGCACAATAATGTTTTTTCAGTAAGGGCAACAAATTTGAACAGATTCAAGTGACGTTATTAGTTGTATGATTCATGTTACTTTTATGCATTGCTACACAACGATATATATTTCGTATACTAACCTTGGTCTAAATGATGGGTCATCAGCTTTTAAGATCGATTGGGTAAAAACAAAGATATTGCCTCGGTTCTAGGCACAAAAATTTTAAACAGGTAACTGAGAATTAGTTCTTTTTCCAAGGGTTGATGCTGTTGCAAAGGACAAGCAAAGAACATCGATTGTCTTCGCATTATTATAGACACATTGCAATACTTAGCTCACACAAAAGATGGGTCACGATAATTGGGATCTACGTTATTTTGTGGATTGGGTGTTTTAAGACTTTATTTACGAAAAATACTGTCTAGACCTCTGAGACAGGACTTTTAAAATTGATTCATCTAAACCATTTAATCCATTTAGAGTATGTGTTTTTGGTTAATAATTAATTTCAAAAGTTCTTATTAGGGAGTTTCTTATAGTATACATATCCTACTTTAATTCATTATTAATTATGTGTAAACATATTTTAGGGTACTAATTGGGCACATATTATAGTATTTCTTGTGGTTATTTGTGTGTGTGTGGTGCCAACTCAGCCAGTTAAATCTTAATCCATAACAGAATTGTATTTTGGTCCGAATTGCTCCCCTGATTTAGCTACGTCCTACTGAATGGAAAATGACAACATGCAGAGATTTCTTATGAGGACCTCGTCGGTATGAATATAGCTCTGACAGTGAATGGTGTTAGCTTTGCCCTAAGACCCAAATGGGTTTTATTGACCTCCAACTACACAAGAAGTGGGCCGTGGGAAAAAACTTGTCAGTAGCAGCAGGATTATGCAACATGTGTATATATTTCAGAAACATGAAGATT
>NW_025780684.1:0-25711 GCF_021130785.1 Homalodisca vitripennis
CATTTACAATTGTTGTAGCGTTAATTTGATAAAGTGTATTTGTGTATTTAGTATTGTAACCCCAAAAAAAAAACAATGGGGGGGTGGATATATGAATTGAAGGGAGTTTGATAAAGAATAAGAATTTTATATTCGATCTTTATACGTAATACGTTTTGGGTATTTTTTGGCCTAAAATATTTTATGTTTTAATACGCCTTTCTGAAAATTTGAAACCAATTAATTAACAACTCACTGTAAATATTTTGATGACAGTTTTTGAACATACATTATGTGGCCAAATATTTATGATACTAATCTTAGTAATAATCTACAGTTGGAAAAATAATACACAACCGTATATTTATATATGTATTATATTTGAATTCAAACTTTTTTTAATATATATATCGTATATATATATATTATTTATATATATATATTTGTGTATATATTGTAAAAACTCCTTGCCTGAGTTTTTATATAAATTGATACCCCTAAAACAATTGTATTTATATTTTCTATTTATTGTCTGTACAGTTTAGGACTGTATATTTTAATAGTCTTATTAATATGAGAACTTCTTTAAAAATTTTTATAGCTTCATGATTATGTATATTACAGAACATTTACTGCTTATTATAGAACAATATAAATAATTAAAATATAACAATATATGGAAAATTATGAAAAATATAAAGTAAGCACAGTATATGTTTTACATACGATTCCAAAGCACTCGATTTGGGTGGAGAAACCAAATCTTCTTCGCATAACGTAGCTATGGTGGGAAGGTTTGTTCCAATGTAAATTTTTGAGTTAAGATCCAGATCTCTTTCCTCTATAGTGCAACGTCCGAGATTTGAAGCTGTTCAATTGAGTTCACTCCTGGGACTACTGGAAGTCATATACGTCTGCACAGAGATAAAAAACTCCGGTGCACGAAGAAGCTTAAAATGAACTCTTTTGCTAGTTTTTAAACTTGTAGACCTAGAACTAATTAAATTTTGAATTCTAGATTCATAGGCATTTATTACTGTCACTTCATGAGCACAATTGAGTTACACTAAGAAGTCTGTGAAAGCGTCAGATCTCAGGGACACTGCACTAAGCTGAAGGTGATCTGGAGTTTAAACTTAACATTAACATAGTAACGTTGTGGGGTTTCATTGTTAGTGGTGAAGGCCTTATAAGCAAATAACGTGCATCTTCGTCTCTTTTTTCAAAACATTTTTTATTTTGTGGATGTATTCTAAATTAATGTAGACGGACATACTTAATCATATGTCTCATACACAGAATCACTTTAAATTAGCGCAATATATATCCTTGCATAGGAGAATGTTGCGTGGCATAAGGTATTCTCCTACACATGGGATCGTTATAAAGTATATCATAATTTTATGTACAGTATGTAATTTCATATATGGTAACAGGATACTACCGGTGTGCCCTCCAGCCTGGAAAACTTTTGGTGCCCTCCTGTTCCGAAACATGACAAATTTTAACAATCAGAATAACCCAACATAGAGCAGCATAACCAAAAGAAATCAAATCTGTCGACGATAGCAAATTAAATTCAAATCAGCCGGCAAATACTTAGTTTTAATGGAGGAATTTGTTCAAATAGACACCAGTACGATACAGATCATTGTGCAGATAGTAACCTGGTATGTTAAAGGGACACGAAGTGTGTGAGAGACGTACTGGACATTAAAAAGTCTTAAGATGAGGACATTGTATGACAGTCTAGCATTGAAAAGACTTTGCCGGTTACTAATGCGTTTGTTTGGTGCATCTAACATGAAGCGACCACTACAATGATTGACTGCATAAATATCCAGCAAACTTTCCTAATCACATTCACAACGTGATATATTCCAAAATATTGGGCCACTAGATGGCAAACCCGAAGCAAATGCAGCAAAAGAAAATATGCGGCAGAATAAGACTGAGTGGTACCTCTTTCTCTGCAAGAAACCAGTCTTCAAAGCATTGAAGGAAAAACCATGAGGATTGCTTTTAGTACATTAATGAAGAAAACACTGAAAGAACTTATCTTGAAGGCCGCCAGATTTAAAATGTAAGTATGAATGGCCGAATATTAGTATGAAGATTTCTTCAAGGGAGAAAATCGATGACAGTGATGACGCAAATAAATTCAAGAATAAGAATGAATCAAGGCCACCAGATCCATGTGCAAAGTGTTGGCATCATGGAATGGTTGCTATTAAATTTGTGCATAATTATATTATAATTAAGTAGATGTAATCATGTACTGGTTTTACTAATATTTAGAACTTCATCAAAAGTATCATACATTTATTTTGTATCCATGCCCACTGCCTCAAGTCTCTTGAATGGAACAAAGCATTTTCTATATTGAACACTTATTAAAACTATTTTTAAAATTGTCTTTGACAAATGCTAACATTTTATAACCTTTACTATATAATGCACTCAGAAGCTGATGATATATTTGAACTCTATAGATCCAGACGCATTTTATTAATTATATTTTATACTCCAGCTCAAAATAGAAAAAAAAGTCTAAGTTTGTAAATTCAAGCAAATAGACATGCAAAATTTGTAAAAAAAGGTTTTGTTTATGTTATTTTGGCTAAGAAAGTAATTAGTAAGAGCTTGTAACTTTTTTTTAAACTGTTAACTATAAGTATAAAATTGTCTCATCTTAATTTTTGACATTTTCTGGACTTCAACACTGGGTGGTACCCAATTTCTTTCTTTTCTGGACCATGCCCATGCCGTTTAGAACTTTACAAATGGTTTTTTTTGGGAGTAATCCCATATTTTGACTGCCTTAGTTCATCTTGTGCTATTAGGAAAGAATCTTCTAATTATGTTCCTTGCAAATCTTCATCCTCAAAAAATAATTCCTAGCCTTTGGACCATTTTATATCCTAGTGTACGGAAGATCGACCATCGCTGACTACAACCTAAAGCATCAACTTGTCCTCGCCATTCATAGTGTCTCCCCCCCTTCGAGGTAACACAGCACAGGTCTGAAACTCACTTTACGAATAGTTGAGTAATCACTCCAATTTCAGCCTTTCTCTTACTTGCAGCATCTAGAAAGTTTTATGTTCGTCACAAACTTGATTCCCTGTAATATGGGGAGACATAGTTCATCTTCATAGTGATTATAAAAAAATCTGTGACGGAACAGAAGCTCAAAATGAAACTCATTTACATCGTTTGAAAAATCTGAGGACACCGTAAACTACATAAATATAGTTAATATAGAGTGAAAGAGTGTTTTCTCATTGTGTTATCAGGTGAAAGATTGACGTGCACTACGCTTGTTTTCCACATGGCCTCTAAGACATGCGTGGAGTTACCGAGTTTTCTCTGTACATAGCGTAGTTGATGGTTAGGACAAGGATGGTGATTTCAAATGTAAATGTTTGAGTTTTAACTCCAGTTCTATCTACCTCTTACTGGTATTAATATACACTTCCAGCAAGGCCCCCATTACATTATAATAGCCCGTTTTTTAAAAAAATAAGAACATTATACAGCAATAAAACATTCCTCATACACATAAATTTTCTTTCATGTGATGACCTTTAACACAGTATAACATATTTTCCTACTTTTTTAAAACGTTATTTAATACAAAAAAAATTATTATAAAATTAAATAGTATAATTTTATTTCTTTTTAATTATAATTTGAATAAGTTTACAGATAAAACATGAAAATGAAGCGTGGCAAGCTTCCATAATGCAGATAAAGACATGTACACCAAGCGAGGTAAGCTTCCATTCCGTAGTATAGAAAAGACATAAACCTCTGTCTTTGAAACGTGGACAGCTGAAATTCCATACTGCAAATAAGACACGTACAGAGAGCGTTGTAAGCTGGTATTTCGTTCTCCAGATAAGACAAATAGACATAACGTGAAAAGCTGATATTCCATACTGCAGATAAATACAAGTACAGAGAGCGTGGTAAGCTGTCATTCCGTACTGCAGACAAGACATTTACATGGAGAGTGGTAAGCTGTTAATTCCGTTCTGCAGATAAGACATGTACATGAAGCGTGGTAAGCTGACATAAAGTACTGCAGGATAAGACATACACAGAGCGTAGAAAGCTGACATTACATACTGTAAATAAGACACGTACAGAGAGCGTTGTAAGCTGGTATTCCGTTCTGCAGATAAGACACGTACAAAGAGCGTGATAAGGTGGTAAGCTGTCATTCCGTTATGAAGATAAGACATATACACAGAACGTGGAAAGCTGACATTCCATACTGCAGATAAAGACAAGTACAGAGAGCGTGGTAAGCTGTCATTACGTACTGCAGATAAGACATGTACATGGAGCGTGGTAAGCTGTCATTCCGTTCTGCAGATAAGACACGTTACATGGAGCGTGGTAAGCTGGCATCCTGTACTGTAGATAAGACATGCACGGAGAGCGAGCGTGGTAAGCTGGTATCCCGTACTGTAGATAAGACGTGTAAAAAATGAAATGAAAAAATGAAATGAAAATTTCTTTATTTTTTACAGGCAAAGTTAGGGCCGCATGGCCCTTTCTTACACTACACATGGAGCGTGGTAAGCTGGCATTTTGTATTGCAGATAAGAAATGCAAGGAGAGCGAGTGTAGTAAGATGTTATTGAATACTGCTGATTAGAAATGTACGGAGAGCGTGATAAGTTTTTTAACATGTAATATTTTTATTCATCAAGTAATAGATAAAAACATATTAGAGTGGAAATTCAATGTTAAAAGTCGGTTAACAGTATACATTTTAATGTATAACACTTACATCTAATCTATCTAATCGTGTAGGTTCTTTTTAAAATATATAAGGTTTTATTTATTACTATGTGTTTTGGTGTCTGGTTTGGTTAAACAAGAGTAGAATATGTCATGATAGTTATCGAAAATTTGATTTTGAAAGTTGCACTTTGTTTTTTTAGGTCTCTATAAATTTAAGTATTCTTTCAGATAACATTTTATGAACACTTATATTTATGAAATATATAATTTATTCTTAGTATTTACAGCAATTCGTAATCTAATTAAAACACAATATTGCAGAAAATTTTTAAAAGTTTGGAATATTTAGACTTTCTGAGATTAAGAATTAAATAACGATATTATCTGGAATTTTAAAATTCGCAGATATTCGAGTTGGCTTACTTAAAATCATTCTTAACCGGGTTGGTATTTTAAGGTACTTAATGGGAAGAGAGGAGAGCAAATCCAAATTCTTTGAAACATCTTTATTCAGTTTGTTTAAAATATATCAAAAGCTGAAAACGTCTCCTTAATAACAAAGTTAATAATTTGATAATAATCTGAATTGTAAACAAAAAGGACTTGTTTTTGAAAAGTTTATATAATTCTTTTTATGTATATTATAGAAACTGAGCGATTGTAAATTAAAACTGTTGAGAAGTTTGTAATTTAGCTATATAATTAGTTGTTATAACTTTGTTGAAAAAGTAATCATGATTTTATAGGACAGTTACCTTTACTTCATAAAATATTGTTTCTCATGAAGTAACCCAGCCATTAGTGTAGTAACTAACTTATCGTCAAGTTTAACTAACTTTAAGGAAAGAAGTGCTTAATTACAAAACTTAAATTGGTTTTGTAATGTTGCCGGAATTCCTGAAAGATGTAATTTGAAGTGTTGAAGAATCTGATTAACGACCAACAATTTCCGGTAAGTCGTCAGCTACCAGCGGTAAGTGTTGCGCTTTCAGATGGTTCACTTGAGTGAAGTTGGAGTTTCACTTGAATTGAGTGAATAACAATTTTCCAGCAGGAGAATACGTTACCGTACTTATTCAGTTAAATTGTTAAAAGTAACAACTATAAGTGGTTTCAACAAATTAGTAAGGATCCAGCACTTTTATAGAAGGAAAAGTTTATTAAATCAAATTAATTTATAACGTTTAAATTATAAAGTTTATTAACACAACGTTTAACGTATAAAGTTTCTTATTATTAAAAACTGTAGTAAAAAGCAGTTATTCTGAAGACTTGAATTATTTTTGATGATTACATTAACTTATAACAAAATTAAGTTTTATCCAATTACTTAAGTAGTTTTATTTATATTTATAAGGCAAACTAGCACTTACCCGCGAGTTACTCTGCAACTCCTCTGATTTGCATTGCATCTAACATTCCATGAATTTGATTGAACAGTTCCAACGATTTCAGTAACACAGGAACTATTTTAGAAGAATGTGAAGAAACCCCAAAGTCGAAATGTTTAGCATTTTCAGTGAAAGAATTTATGACATAACTAATACAATGGAGTGCAAGATGGACGCAGTGTTTCGACAGTCTTATGTCGATAAAAATACATTTATTGACTGGTGTACTGATTTGTGATCCTAGTTACCCGAGGCTCCTGCACTTAATTTCGTATATTTTGCACCTGTATGACCTTTTCTGGTTTGAAGTGAATTATATTTCTAACGCTATTGTTAAGTTTCCCTTGTTGCTACGGTTAATGAAAATCTGCCAACAAGACAGTGTTTATTTATGGCCATTGTAATTTAATCTTCTCTTAGTATTTTTGTTCCATAATTTATTTTGCCTTGTTTCGCGATAAAGAATACATACAGGGGTCCACTAAAGGGCGTCACAAATTTCTGTCTCTGATCATTCAAAATAAAAAAAGTCTTTATAAAAGTCAATAAATGTTTTATTCAGCCATTGGCCGCCTCTTTATTTTTTACAATAAAAATATCTCTAGAATTAGTAAATCTGCAGATACCCAACTTTGCACATACGTAATATTTACTGGTAAATAAGATGTAACTTTTACACAAATATTAATGCGATTTGATTGTTTGAAAATTGAAAAATGGTGCCTGTTCAAAATTTTCAAAATACATATGTTCAAAATTTCAAATTAAATAACAAACAATTCTGTATATTTATACACAAATTATAATGTATCAAATATTTTTCAATGTTTATTATAAATTACAACGAAACTTTTATTCAGCGAAATCTGTCAACGCATAAGCGATCAAGACCACCTATTAGTACGCTTGCACAAGCCGGAGCAACAAACCATACTGCCAATCTGGAGGAATCAGCTGTTTTTGCATCAGTTAAACACTTTAAAAGATACAAACTTGTTACAATTCCAACTAAATTAAATAAAATCAAAGTTAAAATCCGTCCTTTTTCAATTATAAAAAAATCAAATAATTCCAAATTTCTCTGTAAAATGGTTGAAATTTTTGAGATCAATATGTACAGTTAAATATGAAATTTAAATCTGTTTTTAAGTTTGTTACTGGCTAGGGACAAGGTAGGCCACGCTACACAGCGTGTCGCAATAATTAAAAGGATTTGTTGAGATTGCTTGTTACATATAAAAAAAGAGATTCTTGAGATGTCCTGCAGGCAGACACTCTGACAGACAATCATACATAAAAGAAACATTTATATCCTCCAGTAGACAACATTTGAATTTTTTCAGCCTATTGAAAGGCTTCAATGACATTCAGCCAAATTCTGTGGGGTGGGCGTGCATTATTATAGAACTCATTCTTGTCAATGTAGAAATAAAAGTTTTATTGCAAAGTTTAAAGTTTCTAGATGAAACTTTTCTTAAAGAATTTCAACATATTATATTAAAATTTTTGTTCATTAAGTTTGGTTTCATTGCAGCTAGTGTTTAAATAATAAAAGCTTCCGAGAGTTAGAGAGGGGTACTTCGCCGCGCAAGAGTGCGCTGAAATCGCAAATATGAATGTAACATGTTAAAATCTCAAAATGATTGTTACTAAGTTTGTTTAAAATTACACATTCTGTTATTTTCTCGTTGTAATCATGGTTACTCATAATGGAAATGGTAAAAATATTCGCTAACGCTCAGCCAAATCCTAAGGAGTGACATGCACCATCGTCGAACTTGGTATTACCGATATAGAAATGAAGCTGTGTGCAAACCTTAAAGTTTATTGGGCCAGTTCGTTTTCGTGATAAGGTGCGAACAGACAGATAGAAGAGAACTTTTTCCTACCCTTAGAGTGATAGCTTCGCTAACACTCTTCCAAAAAGTGATGACGGACATTTGCTAGGGACTGTGTTATTGTTTTAAGTTGTGTTACCACTTAAAGGAGTGATTTGGGCATTGGACATCGTCAAAATAAAACTCCGAAAGCCGTGTCGATAAACTAGAATATGGTGTTTCTTCTCCTACTGTTACATCAAATATAAAAACTAAACACGCGAAAAAGGTTTAATGAAGAAAGAAACGTGACTCTGTAAACGCCACAGGTTGAAGTAAAACAACAAAGGGTCGTTTTTGTAACTCAGAAATCAAGTTAAATAAAAAAAAAAATCTAAATTGAAGTCTTGTTGTTATATTATTTTTAGTTAATTTTATTTGAGTTCAGCGTGATTTCTTTTGGTTTGTTAATATTTTTGTATATTTTATCTTTAATTTTATTTCTCTTTTATTTACTTGGGTTACATGTTGCAGAAACTAAAACAATCTATAACATCCGTATAGTCTGTTTTGTTCGCAAATATTTTCAAACAAAACGATATATTGTAATATAAGATTGAAGATTGAGAGCCGGTGCTGTTTTAATTACAGTTAGCTGTTTATTTTGGAGTCGTGAAATAGCATATTCAATTCAATTACTAGTCTCGAAAGTGACATAGTGAATGCTACGGAGACCCGCAATAAAACTTTTCGTGACGAGTATTAAACGATACTTTTTCATCACGATGCAAAAAGTATACGAAGTATTTTTAAAATATTTCTGACGTTTCATACTCTGGTTATTATTTTTCCATAAGGAAACGTACCGTCGTTTTATAATTAATTTTGGGGTTAAAATCAGCTGTTTGAACAGAGGACTTTCAAAACGAATAGCGGAATCATACTGATTGTTTATATAGGGAAATTATTGTTTTTGACATAATAACGTGTGGTAGAGGGAAAATAAGCTGTTTAAACATAGGGCTGTTAAACAAATAACGAAATTGTTTATAGAAGGAAAGAAATATTTATATAGGAAAATAATTGTATACATACGGGAAGAATGTCTGGGAGAGGGAAAATTTACTGATTTAGCTACTAGGCAAACGATGACTTTCGCAGATCACAGCTATATTAAAAAGTAGGTGATGGCCGTACAGAGAGATGAAAAATAATGTATTAAGAGGAAATATAAAGTTTCAATAATACGAGAGCGAAGAGCGAGCTAGTTTTAGTTTGTTGCAATGACGTGGACGCCTCTTCGGCCAGATGATATTAAAAAACAGATAGAAATAATTTAATTTTGGGTTATGAAATAGTGTGTATTAAAGTGAATGTCCAAAATGTAATAACAAAATTCAGACACAGGTGGAACAGACCAAGGAAGCGGGGACACATTTGGAATTTATTGCTCAATCTTCCCACCGCGTCCCGGCCTCGTTATACCAACTCATATTTTACACTCTATAAAATTAAAACAGCAACAGTGTACAGTCAACTCTCGGAATTTTGTCTATGACGTGAATATCAAAAACAATATATACGCCGAGAAATTTATAAAATTTATATTAAGTATGTGATTACTCAATAAAATATAACTTATTGAAAATTCAAGTTTAATACCGGCACTTATACGCTATATAATTCATTTTCAGATCCAATCTTCGACTTGGCCACATGCAGTTTTGCACCTGTCAATAGGATAAAGGCTTACTAATAATTTTCGAGACTAGCGTTCGACTGGCGGTAGGATTTATAATGGGAAATGATGCTGTAGTGTAAATGAAGTTATGCACGGACGCTAGCTTTTTATGCCTTAAGGCTCGTAAGGAGTCAGAAGAAAATTTGAAATTAGAGTATAGGTCGAGATGTTCTTGAAATTAAAGGTATTTTTTAGTATAAACTCAATACTTTACACCGGAACTCAAAAGGCTTACCCTATGCAAAACGCCGATATCAAGGGATAAACTTTAAGAATATCAATAAATACGATGAATTAGTTCTTGTGTGTTAGCAAAAATGATCACAACAATGGGATTCCCGAGATAGTGCATTATTTTTCACAAGTCTAAAACACTCAAGAACTAATTCATCATTCAATGAAGAAACTCGGGAAATATCTCAGGATATGTTAACCAACTTTAAAATGCCGCCATTTTGAATAGGATAACCCTTTAAGAAGTTAGTGTCGCCGCAATGGTCAATATGGCTTCTGCATCGTTGGTTTGCAAAGCTTTTAGTCAGTCTTACACTACATCCTTTTATTAAAGTGTTATTTTCGTTCTCAATTATCCCTAAAAGTTTTCCTTGGAATCTTGTCTTTAACTGGTCACAAATTGGGCTGGCTTGAAATACAGTTTTGAAATTAAGTATCCTTCCTATTTTGTAGTCAAATGTAAGGAAGATAGGCTAAGTTTTGTATTATACTGTGCACCTCGGGAGTCTACAAAATCCCATATGGCGGTGATTCAGTCCTACATTGGAGTCTCTAGTAGACTAAATAGCGTTCACTCAGCCTGACGTGCTTCCGACACTAGGATGAAGATGGCTTACACTAGGGCCAAAATGAATTATAGACATGTTTTCGAGACTATTTTTGAAGTCTTTTTGACTTTAACATAAAATTTTATTCGTACAATGTTGTATTTATATTTATACCTTTTCCGCGCCAAAAGACATTGTTGTCTGTAGAAGTAATCAGTTTGATTTTAAATTGAATTATTAATTAGGCGTGAAGTAGAAACATGGAATTGATTTAAGTTTGTTCTAGTCTATCTTTGACTTCAACATAAAGTTTCATTTCGTAAACTTTGTATTTGTATTTATACTTTTTCCTCGCCGAAAAACATGACTGGAAGAGCATGGAGAGGGTTAAGTTATTTGGAGACATAATAAGTTTTATTTTTTAATAACTTGTCAATCGGGCTTGAATTAGAAACGGCGTTTTATTTACGTTGGACCCTAAGAAGGAAAGAAAATAATTTTCTCAAGTTAATAAAATAAGTTCAGTTTCGATATTATCAGTATAATGAAATTGTGATTACATCCAATAATATTTTAACTAGCCTAATACAGCTTTATTAATATCTGGCAGCAAATAATACCTACAGTATTTATCAATTTGGAGTTTCTAGAAAAAAATTAATTAAAAGTGAGTTTAAAATTACCTTCTTTCTTTTTACATACTGTCACTGTTGAAAGTAGATTTGATAAAAAAATAAAAAAGAGTATCCAATTAATTGCAATGGTATGCCGCTTAATCATGGTCTTCACACAAAGGACCCTTTGTCCTGATTTCACACCCGAGCTCTACAGTTAATTGCCAACCAGCCCATCAAAAGGACATTAACTCTCTAATTCTGTGATCACACTCCAACAGCGTGTTCATGATCCAATATATTAACCTATTTTTACAGAAACAATTTACATTTTGTCGTGTCTGTAAA
The DNA here is from genome assembly GCF_021130785.1 of Homalodisca vitripennis. Lineage (NCBI taxonomy): Eukaryota > Metazoa > Arthropoda > Insecta > Hemiptera > Cicadellidae > Homalodisca > Homalodisca vitripennis. The sequence goes on from NW_025780684.1 coordinate 11,428, forward strand.
CGATCAAAAGTACCTCGAAATTATTATTGCAAACACAAGTAATTTATTTCAAATATGTTGATACATGATTAACAAGGAAATTTGGTGACAATCACACCTGGTTTTCGTTTAATCTTAAAATTAAATCAATTTCCGATGGGTTTTCGTATTATTTTTTCAGTGATCACGTAAATGTAGCGCCAGAGAAAATCCACACAAACTATGAGGATTAATTTAACATTGCAACTTTGTCAGAGCATTAGCTCGAAGATAAAGTTTACAACCGACACGCGTCGAAAGCGATTTTTGTCGCCAACGGAGTTACGGATACCATATGGGTAACAAATATGTGTGTGACTGAGATCTTCTCTCGAACTCATGTTTGTGGAAAGAAAATGGGGGGGGGGGTGTGTCTAAACCCACTTTGGACTTGATCTTGTTTTCGTTCTATTCGGAACTCATCAGCATGGCGAAGTGTAAGGGATACTTTAGTGGAGGTCAGTAATGCCTATAACTATAAACTATAAACAGTAGTGGACCCAGTAGCGAGCCCAGATGCTTATTTTATAGCCGGAGAAAAAGTTCACCCTGCAGTGTCACTGGATGCAGTGTTATATAGATATGTTGGGAAATGTACCAACCACTGTAGATATTATTGGTCCCACTATGTCAGCAGCCACTTAACAAGTTACATAACTCTTTAGTTTAAAAAGGTATGAGAAGTCAGTATTTATTACGCTCAATCACAAAAACTATTCTAAATCCTATTGTGCCATAGAATCTAAATTGTACATCAGAAATGAAACACATAACCTTTAAAATTTGTAATTTATAAGATTCTTGTATCATTAAAATTACAAACAAATTTTCTTTCACAAATAACACTTATAAAATGTTTATCACTACTTTTCTTTTTTATGGTGAAAACTAAGTCGCTATCTTAATGGTGTTAGTGGTGTCTGAATTGAATACTGAGTTTTCCGAAAATGATACGACAGATTACAGATAAAAATGTTTGGGACATAATTCAAAGTCCCTTCGTTTTCCCTGTTAAATTTGTATTAGTATCCTTAGAAATCAAAATTGTGATAACGCAAAAGTTATGATTCTTTGACCTGCGCTGTGTGTGGATTTTTCAATTTACGTATAATTTTAACGAAAATAACAGTTTTTAAAATGCTTGAAGAAACAACATAATATTGAAGGACCCTTATTGGTACTAAAGGGTAGCTTCATACTTGAATTAGTAGTACTGTGCTGTATGTTGACCATTTATGGATTAGTTAACATAAACACGCATAAATGCATGTGGACGAAATCCTTCAGAGTAGGGTAACACGGAGAGAAAAGAAAGAAGGATGAGCTGCGCATGCGCGGCCCTGTCTATACCACTTGTAGCGGGAAGATTTAATATATTATTAACGCTCCATTTGGGACTGTTTCCATTGAATATTGGTTCTAAATCATCTCTGGGGCTAAAGTGATTATATTTTAAACTTATCTGAACTTGACAAGACATTATCGCGGACAAAGTGGTAGTTATAAACTTGTTGTCGAAGTTTCTCCTTTTCGAACTAAAATTTAATAAAAATGGAGTAAATGGAATTTAATGAAAGATCTATATCATATGCATAATGTGTATCCCTGTTTATTTTGGCAGGAAGAGTATATAAACCTTGACTTTAATATTCTTATCTTGCTTTCTATAATAGAGTTAAACTTAATGGAATGATATAATAATTGATTCCTATTTTGAAAATTTTTGGGCTTTTACAAAAGAAAACTTGTTCTTAAATTTTTATTAAACAATCATAACATATAACACTAGCATGCAAAACTTCTCTTTATGGGGTTGCCTATGTATATACACCGGACATGTAGGTCTGCATGAATAATCTCAACTTTAGACATTGTAAACTATCGTCAAGTTTTGAAAAAAAGCTTTAAGATTTCGATAATCTCAGATAGAATAAAAAGTCTGCCTATTGAATTTAAAACGTTTGCTACATTTCTGGTAGCTGAATTATTGCATAACTAAAAAATTTTATTCAAGCTAGATTTGATTGACAATACGAAACTGTAAACGTATAGTGTTTGCTTGGAGGATTAAAACCCAATAGCAAGGACGAAAATATGCAGTTAAACTAACTACGTCGCAACCATACAGTTGTTGCGTCCTTATCAAAGAACGCGATAGAAACTTGAGCATTTTTTCCTTACTTCTTTCACACACACTTTCTGCCAATGACATGTCGATTCATAGAATGGCTTACAACAATAAAATAATCCAAGTATTAGCCAAGGAATACAAAGTGACAATTATAGTGGATTTACAGAAAGGCTAGGAATGCAAAAAAACCCAAACATTACTAATTCAAAGAATATCTAATAATGCAAAATGCCACATATTATTGCTTTAGAGAATATTTAATAATGCAAAATTAATTATATTATTGCTTTTATACAATTTCTGCTAATGCAAAATGCAAGATATTATTAATTTACAGAATATATACTAATTCCAAATGCAATATTATTATTGTTTTACACAATTATCTGCTAATGCCTAAATGCAATAGCAATATTATTAGTATTATAGATAGTAGGGAATATATACTCTAATGCCATATATTATTGGATTTTAAAACTATATCTGAAAATTGTAAAATGCCCATATATTAATTGGTTTTTTTAGAGAACTCATTGTCTAATAAATAATAATTGCCATAAATGCCATTTATTAATTGATTTTTCATAGAATATCTAAAAATAAAATATGCTTTATATTACCCTTTGAAGACTATCATGATAATTCACGGTGTTGTAACTATAAGCAATTTAAAGTAATATTGCTGTACAAATGTTAAAAATGGCAACAACCCATTATTCAGAATTGGATTATAAATAAGAGAACAGTTCCTACCAGTCATTTAAAGAATAACTACAAAACAACTATAACACCTGGAAATCTGTTTCAGAGTTTCATAAAGTCAAAATCATTAGTACAAAAATGTTATTTCATTACAAAAAAAGAATTTGGTTCTCTAAAAAATTGGTTTATTTATTTGCTAAAGTATCAAACCCTCAATATTTATTTATCTTCTCACTTAATACTTGAAAATACGAACACCATCCTCTCTTTGTTAATTGCTAATATATTTGGACAATCCACCAAGTTTTTCTAATCCAAGTTTCCCAAGAGTGGTCCACAGGAGATATTTATATTACGACCAAAGTTACTCCTCTCGTAATTGAATTCGGTCTCAGTTAGAGTTTTATCAAACTGTTTATTCTCATCTAGGAATATAATCTTTACAATATGTAATTTAATTTCTTTTTAACTATTTGGAACAAAGTTATTACAAATTAAGTTGCCACATTGGTTAAGATTTGTCATAACATTGTACTAAGAATCCCACCTTGATGAACCAAACTGTGAATGTTTTGCACATAATGGTATATCAAGACTGGTTGGCACCCTTAACAATTTTACCGTAGTTAAGTGAAATGCAAAGGGATGGCACACTCTTCCCCTTGTATCAGAAGCAGAATACAAGCGACAGAAGTAGACGCAAACAGCAAAACGCTTTTAAAACTAAGTTGGATTACGAAACCCACATATGTGTTTAGTTTCTTGGTCAGTGCAACAACATAAACTCAACTGTGGATCCGTAAATAAATTAGAGTGGAAGTGAACTATACGGTTGAATCCTACCCTTTTAGACCGTAAACTTTTCAGTGTACGTAAGTTATATATATATATATATATATATATATATATATATATATATATATATATATATATAAGTAGATATGAATATGGCGGTTCTAGACCACTTTTGGGACAGTCAGAAAATCAATGTAAAATACTGTTCATTCAACCATAAACGAATCTATAAATCATGACCTAAAAATAAACGAATCTATAGCTGTTTGATTCTACTTTCTTAAGCTGAAACTTAGTCAAATATGCTTCGAAATGATCTCATATCTGCTTCGAATCAACGAAAATTCTGTTGTAAATATATTAAAATCTTAATGAAAAATCTTGGAAAAGTTAAAGAAAAAATTATTGAAAAAAATAGTATAAAGAATTTAAATTACCTCATACAAACCAATATAGTAATAAAAGTACTATTTTTTGTCCTATAAACTATACTATTTTTTCAAAAATTTTAAGTCTTAGTTTACAGATTTTTTCTATAATAAATAGAAGAATCTATCACTGTTTCACCAGAAATTGTGCTGATTTCTGTCAAATTCAAGTAAAAATCATTACTTTTCAAATTCATAGTTTAAGAAAATTTTTCCCTATTTAAATGGAGAGGAAAAAGGTATCATGTCCATACTGCAAAAAAAGATGTTTTTGAACATCAATTACACCAGGCATTATAATTCAAAGAATCATCTGAAAAATAAAGATATTTATGAAAAAGAACTAAATTATTTGAGGAATTGGGCTAAAGAAAATCAAATTGTAGATCATGGAAAAGATGTACAATATAGAAAAATTGCGTGAATTAAAGAAAAGCTTTAAGGAAGATAAAAAAGATCTCAATCTATTTAATAATGAAAAAATTCAATCAATTGCTGAAAAATTGTCCATTGAAACAAACGATAAAACTAAGTCTGAAATGATCGAAGAAATTGATAAAACTCTTAAAGTAAAATCCGAAAATATCATTGATGTAGAAGTTTTATCCTCAAATACACGGTCTTTTCAAGCAATACATTTTAACGAATTTAAACGATAAGTTCATGTCAATTTACAAATATCTATCAATTATGAGGCCTGAAATTAAAAGTTTAATCGAAAAATTTCAAGAAAATGTTAAAAATATGAAGGGCTATCTCTCTTTAGAATGTGAATACGAACGAACTTTAGTTAACGGTGAAACCACAAATATGTCCAATGTACTTTACTATAAAAATCCGATGAAGTCTTTGACGTAAACGATTTTATCACTAAACAATTTAATAAATTAACGCATCGTGAACAATCTAATCATCCAAATCGAGGTTCTGGATGGACATTAAAACGCTGTAAACAACTGATTTGAGCCTTAACAAACACGAAATGATGAATGCTGGATCATATATCGATTTACCAAAGAAAAATCAAAGATAAAAAAGCTTGTATAAATATAAAAAATAAAGATGATTATTGCTTTATTTATTCTATCCGATGTGCTATTGAAAAACCCGAGACTCATGTCGACAGAGCAAAACAATACGAAAAATTTGTAAATGACGAGATATTTTCAGGTTTCGAGTATCCAATGTCCTTAAAAGATATACAATCATTTGAAAAACGAAGTTACAATTCCAAGTATAAGTATCCGAAAATGTCAATAAATATCTACAGTTATGATGAGAAATTTAACATTGTTCCGTTGCAAATTTCAGAAATGTATGACGCCGAGTTAGAAAATCGATTTATTGTATGTTAAACAAGAAGACAAATCTCATTATGTGTTGATAACAGATTTAAATAGATTAGTGAGTTCTCAGTTATCTAAACACGAACATAAAAAATTGCTATGTAGAAGATGTTTAAGCCATTTCTACAAATCTGGAGATTTAGCAGACCATTTAGAAATTTGAAAGCAACATGAAGTTTGTAAACCAATTATGCCATTTCCAGGTCAAACAAAATCATTTACTAATTATCAAAAGAAGTTTAGCCATCCGTACGTTATTTATATGGATTTTGAGAGCATATTAGAAAAAATTCCGACATGCAAGAACAATCCACAAAGATCGACTACAACCAAGATTCAGAAGCACATTCCTTATGGTTTTACTCTATATTTAGTGTCTAATGTGGCCAATCGCATGTATAAACCGATATGTTAATCGAGGCAAAAAAATGAATAAGATTTGCCAAATGTTCCTGCAAAATTGTTTGAAGAACTCAATAAATTATCGAAATATATAGCTAAAAAATATAATTCTAAGAACAAAAAACCTATGAAATTGACCGAAGAAGAAGAATTAGCGTACCAAAATTCCAGTCTTTGTCATATTTGTGAATGTGAGGGTTTTGATAATCAAACAAGAAAAAAAGTACGAGATCATTGTCATTTAAACAGGTAAATTTAGAGGTTCAGCTCATTTATCTTGTAACTTGAATCTCAAATTTCCTCAAAATATTCCAGTTTTCTGTCACAATATGAGTAACTACGATACTCATTTGTACATAAAAGAGATGGCTAAACAATATGGAAATGTTGATTTGATCGCAAACACAGATGAAAAATATATAAATTATTCTGTAAATTCTGGATATGGCTATGAGTTTTGACAATGATAAGCCTAGAAAGATATTTATAAAGTTTTCGTTCGTAGAGACACATTTAGATTCATGGCATCGTCTATTGAAAAGTTAGCTAAAAAACCTCAAGAAAGAAGACTTCAAACATACAAATCATTTTATACAAGATGGACGAATATTGAAACGGCAATTCTAGATAGACAACCAAATGACGAAGAAGAAATCTTTAAAATTCTATCTGGAAAAGGCATATTTCCTTACGAATTTATCGATAGTATTGAATAACTTTATTACACAGAAGACCTGAAAATTCAAGATTTCTATTCACTTTTGACAGACGAGAGCATATCTGAGAAAGATTATCAACACTACTTGAGTGTATGGAACAAATTAAAAGATAAAAATCTTGGAAAATTACTCCTGATTTGTACAATATCCAAGATGTACTATTGCTCGCTGATATATTCGAAAACTTCAGAAACATTTGTCTAAATTGTTACAAACTTGATCCAGCACATTTTATCTAACAGCTCCAAGCCTCGAATGGGATGCTATGTTAAAATTAACGAAAATAGAATTACAATTGATTAGTGATTATAATATGTATTTGATGATTGAAAAAGGCATTCGTGGAGGTATTTCTCAATGTATTAAGCGATATGTTAAAGCAAATAACAAATATTTGAAAGATTTTGATGAATCAAAGCCTGAAAACTATCTGTTGTACGTCGATGCCAATAACCTTTATGGTTACGGGCTTATGCAAAATTTACCATATAAACGAAATCAAGTGGGATGAATCCTAAAACATATACAAAAGAAGAGTGGCAAGAAACAATTTTAGAACTCACTGGCGACGAAGATTATGGCTATATTCTCGAAGTTGATCTAGGATATCCAACAAATTTACATGAACATCACAAGGATTTACCTCTTGCTCCCGAACATTATAAAAACAAACTTTGCACAACTTTACTGGATAAAACTGAATACGTTGTTCATTCAAGAAATTTGAAATTTTACCTCGAACAAGGTATGATTTTGAAACATGTGAATAGAGTTATAGCATTCGATCAGAAGCCTTTTATGAAAAAGTACATTGATTTTAACACAAACATGAGAACCAAAGCTACAAGTGACTTTGAGAAAGATTTTTTACAAGCTGATGAACAACTCAGTTTTTGGAAAATCTATGGAAAATGTGCGAAAATAGATGTGATATCAAACTAGGAAATGAAGAATTTTCAATGAAAACAGGCCAAGAAAACAAACTTCAAATGCTTTAATATCTTTGACGACAACTGTATAGCGAGTCACATGTATAAACAAAAGGTTAAATTTAACAAACCGATCTACATAGGATTTTCAGTTCTTGACCTATCAAAATTGCTAATGTACGAGTTTTATTACGATAAATTAAAGAAGTTCGATCCAGATTTGAATCCTGTGTTACATGGATACAGACAGTTATTTCCTAGAATTGAAACGAGATCCTTTTAAAATTATTAAAGAAAATGTAGATGACTTTGATACAAGTGATTATCCAAAAGATCACGAATGTTTCACTACTAAAAATAAGAAGGTAATAGGGAAATTCAAAGATGAGTTAAATAGCGAAGTTTTAGGAAGAATTTTGTGGATTGAGATCGAAAATGTACTCGTACAAATATCTAGACAAAAATCCAGTAAGATGCAAAGGGATCAAGAGAAGCGTTGTAAATAAAACAATAAATATCGAAAACTTGAAGAAATGTTTGTTCGAAGATAAAGAAGAATTTAGAGAGATGACAGTAATCAAAAGCTATAAACATGAGTTGTACACCGTTACTATAAACAAGTTAGCACTGAACGCTAAAGATGATAAGAGAATTGTCCTAGAAAATAAGATCGATACAGTACCGTATGGCTATAAAAATGAAGCAAAATCTGATATATTAGACGAATTAAATAAACTTGGAAACTTTGAAAATTGAGAAATAACCGGAAGTGTTTACGAATATGAATTGAGAAAGTCAAAGCTGTAATTATTTCTATATAAATGGAGGCCCAAAAGAAGTGTACTAAGTGTCAAGAATTTAAAGATTTTGAAGAATTTTATAAGAATAAGCAAAGAAAATATGGGTTTGAATATAATTGTAAAGACTGTCATAATAAATATCATAAAGAATTATACGATAAAATGGAAAAATTAACTTTAGAAGAGAAAGAGTGCACATGGTGTAAAAAGGTTAAGAATATTTCAGAATTTTATAATCTCCATTATAGTAAAGACAACAAACAAGCATATTGTAAAGATTGTGCTAAACAAATCTTTGCTAGACCAGTTCTTTGCGTATGCGGAAGAGAAATTCAACATTTCTATAGTCTTAAAAGACATTTACAAACAAAATATCATAATTCGAATGTTTAGTAAAGTTTAGAAACATTTTCATCGTGTAATTTAGATATTCTATAAATCAGTCGAGATTCTGCCATATTTGTAGTACAATGATTTCCGTTGTATAAAATATTCAAAGACACTTTCATTTGGTTGTAGAGATTTATACTATTTGGATCTCCATGTCTTAATAAAATTTCCATTTCTGGGTAATCAATTTCAAGTTCTTTCAATCTTTTCGGTATTTCCTCTTTTGAGCTCTGATAACGTAATAAGGATATTCCCACATGTGATTCTTCTTAATTAGTACAAAAACATGGTGTTTTTTCTTATCAAAATTTTTACAAACAAGGTCTGGTTTCATTAAGTCAATTTTTACACTTTGTTTTGCGATTATTTCCGTTTTTATTTCATCTTTAATTTGCAAGTGTTTAACTTCGTCCTCTAAATATTTTAATCTTGTTTTCAAGTTTGTACTCACCAAATTTACGAATACTTGGGGCAAAACTTCTTTTGTAACCCACTTTTTTATAACAATTTTCCGGCTGTTCTTGATTTATGCGCTGATCACTCAAAATTAATGAATAAAGTCCAGATTCATTAACGAAAACAGTGTGTTGTTTGAAATGTTTGAAGGTAAGCTGTATTCAATAGCCACTCCCCTTTAATTCATGTCCTTTAAATGTTTAATTTATCATCTTCGTCAACGTTTAAAATTCTGATCGTTGTTGCATAAGTAATTTTCGATATTCTAGAATTTTTGCAACATCTTTAGCCTTAAACCAGATCATATTGGTTTTCGTCGCGTCTACAATCGTTAAAGGATATGTTGTCGTTATTGAATTTGAGTTGATTATTGAGTAGGCCCTGCAAGGTAGACTTCCATTTAAGAATTAGAAAAATTTGTTAATCTGTAGTAAATATTTTTATTTTCAGGTATATAAGACCAGATTCATTAATGAAAATAGTTAATGTTTTTGAATATATTTCTCGGGGTCGTATGGGATATGACTCCTGTAATTTATACATTCAAAAGTTGTGTTTATTATTCGTCATTAAAAATCCGACATTATTTATGATAGCTTGCCTCGTGATTTTCCATATTCTAAAATTTCTGTCAACATCTTTTTGCTTTGAACCAATATTTTCGTTTATTTTCGTCAACAAATCGTTAAAAAATTTTGACTGTATTATGTGGAATTTTAGTTGATTATTTATTAGATCTAGAACTGTCCGATGCATTTACGGACAGTAATTTTTATTTATTGAGTGAATAAAGTCCAGATTTATTGATGTAAAAAACGGTGTTGTTTTTAAAGTTTGAAAGGTAAGAACGATTCGTTCCCCCCTTGATTCCATCCATTTCTTTCGACAATCTTAAAACTATATTGTTGTTGTTACTGTCTCATTAATTTAATAAATTTCCCCTCAGAGACTGTGTATAGTTTAGAATCGACATTTTTTTGTAATCTCTTAAATATCATAGTTTTTTCATAATTGGTCAAGTATAATCGATTTCATTCGGTTTTTACACGTGCATTTTTGATCGCAATAGAGCAACAGATTTGGGATTAAAAAAGTGTACAAAATTATTCAGAATTCTTTGTGTAAATGTTACGGTTATGATGAGTTTCAAAAACTAGGTTCAAAACGAGATTACAATGTACTTCAATTACATCAAACGGTCTAAATTTTTGGCCGTTTTAATTTCCTAAATCATACCTGTATTTTTGGCCTCAATAGTTTTGCCTTTGAACCAACCCTAATAATATCTACTATAAAATTGCTGAAAACATATATTCCTTAACTGGTGATATTTAATTTGAATTTTATTAGAAGAGATAATTTTTTTGCATTTCAAACTTGTTTTATCGTCAAATTTTTTAAAGATTTATCCTGATTGTTTTGAAAATGTTTTCAGGATTAATTTTTAAGGGTAATTTATTTATTTGATCGAAGGTATTAATATCCTTTGTTTAAACCATAATATTTCTGTTATTGTTTCTTCCTCACTAAATCCTATACAATAAGGAAGAACTTTCACGTAATTAAATTTATTACAAACAATTGTCAGAAATAAAAACCGCTTTCCTTAAACCGATTGAAATAATTTGATTGTCTTCCTGTCTAAATGAATCGAGGATGTTTCCCTAGTTTAAAAATAATTGAGAGCTTTCTGAAGTCAACTTGAACAGCTTTCATTTTCGCTATTTAAATGGGAGAACAATTTTTAAAGCAAAAAGATCAGATAAAAAAACACTTCAAACGTTTTTTGAATAGAAAGTAAGAAAGATCGAAACCATATCAGATTGTTTAATTCGTTTTGGTTCAAGTGGATGTGGGAAAAAACAAACTTTATTATTGAATTTTATCGATACAATAGGTTGATTTGCCTTATTCCAATTTTGTATGTTTTTAGGTAAATCTTTAGAAACAAGACACATACGTGAAAAAATTACCATGAAAAGATTTGAAAATAATTGAGAAAAACTTAAACAAAGGAAAATATCACATTATATTATTAATGCTTTGCATGAGGAACAATAGTTCCATTATAGCGAATGTAAAACCCAATTTCGTTTAATCGTTTTTTTCGATGAATTTGTATTTTAGAAAATCAAGGATCGTTATTAAAGAATATTTCGTAATGTCTCGTCACAAAAACATATCTTGTATATCTATCTTTCCTCAATGCCCTTTTTCAAAGGTTGATAAACGAAAAGTTATTAGAAAATAAATTTGAATATGTGTTGTGTGTTTTTAAGCAAGACGATCACTATTTCGAGAACAGAGTTTACATACATTTATGTGGTGATCTAGAATACGAGTTTTAACCACTTTAATGAAATTAGTGTGATAAACATTTTGGACAAGAAAGACTAACGGTTTATTTTTAAACTATTAAATCTAAGCTTTGAAGCCCTAAAAATTGGTAAATATTTGAATAAATTATTTTCTAACATAAAATGCTGCTCAGTGGTCTGACAAATCTACTTGATAAAATATTTTGTTACATACTATCTTTTTTTATATTATCTTTAATTTTTTTATTTACCATTATGAAGAATAACAGAAAAGAAAAACGGTTAAATCTGTTCACGATTCCACGATTCACGTTCATTGTTTCACGTTCCACTTTCCACGGTCTCATTCGTGTTCACGTTCGTGTTTTACGTTTCACGTTCATCGTTTCACGTTCGTGTATTCACGTTCGTGATTCACGTTCGTAGTATTTCACGTTCGTGTTTCACGTTCGTGTTTCCACGTATCATGTTTTTACGTTTTCGTGTTCACGTTTTTACGTTTCCAACGTTCACGTTATAAACGTATCCACGTTCACGTTTTCAAAATTTGTTCTAATTAAATAGGTGAACGTAACTTCTGAAGAAGCGAAAAAACATGATCAAATCGAAAAGAAATTAATCAAAGAATTTTAAAAAGAACAGATTCGAATTGATGAAAAAGAACAAGAATTTATTCAAAAAAATTAATCAACCTGTAACTTCTGCAATTAAAAAACGTTGAAGGTAAAATTGAAAACGTTTTAAGCGATAATCATCATTTGATGAATTTGGTTCCAGTTGTACGACAATTTGCCGATATTTCAATTCCAGAATCTGAAGAGTTTGAATTGCCAAAATGTACCATCTTTCAACACTCAATTTAGACCTCGAATCATTGAGAAGACTCCTACCATAGTATGAACCAAATAAGTCCTGGAACACACGGATATAAAATAATTGGTGAAATTGGTAAAAAGTTTTCTTTCATAGAGCAACCAGGATGATAAATTTGTGGTTTGTATTGGGACAGAAAAAAGGAAAGAGAAGTTTTATGAATTGGAAAATTTACCCGTTAATTTTGAACATAATGATATCATTTATTAATCGAAAAAACATATGAAGGAACTGAAAAACAATATTCTGAAGAATGATTTGAAAAAGTATACAGAAATTTTATGGGAATCTGACTCAATATACAAAAATAAAGATCCATCTACTAAGAAGCCTAAGTTAAGTAGAGGTAAAAGATATATTAAATTAATATAAACCATTTGGGGAAAAACGAATCGTAGGAATAGGTGTAAGAAAATACAATGATAATAAGAAATTGAGTACAGATATATCGACGATTTGACAAAACTCGATGGAATTATTAATTATATTTAATGCTCCAAGAGAAGGCTGGAAATAACAAATTTTTTGAATGAAAAGAAAGTGCCAATTAAAGATTTTATTTCGAACAAACTTGACGAAATGATTGAAAAACCTGATGGAATTAACTAATTTAAAACGAATTTTGCCGACAATAAGTTCATCTATCTTGAGGGTAGTGGACTTTTGAATGATTTTATTCAACAATTTACCTTTTGAAGTACACGTACCAACTTAATCAGTATCTGGGGCCAGGCACAAAACTCGAAAAAAGACTAAAAAGAGGAGATCCTGGTATAAATAAATTAGAACCAAGCTGCTATGGAACACGATATTTTTTATGCAAAACATAGAGACACAAATTCCAGACATATAGCAGAATAAAGTTTTGCAAGATAAGGCAATGGATTGATTTTTATCAAAAGATGCTAGTTTAGGTGAAAGATTTGTTGCGCTGTCCAACAAGCTAGAGCAATGTATTGAAAGAGAAAACTAGGAATGGAAATCGAAGAGAACTTGAAATGTTAACTATATAAATGGAGGTGAATGTACAATTTCAGCAAAAATCAGAAAGAAAAAAATAAAATCCGCTTTTAAGAAAAAAATACCCGTTAGTATTCAGTTTAAAATAGATCAACTAAAAAATGGTGAAGATAAGATATTTTTAATCAAATAGACAATACAATAAACTCGAAAAACATAAGAAAAACCAAATATAGGAAACGCAGAATAAGAATTTTTCTTATAAGCAGTTGAAAAAGAACTTAAAAATGGGTGGACTTTTGAAAGATTTATTTAAGATTTTTTTTTTTTGGAAGAAAAATATTCCAGTTGTTTAAAAATGTTGTTCCTTATGTTCGTAAAGCTGCTCCAATCATTAAAAAAGATGTGATTCCTATAGTTCGAAACATTTTAAAATTGGTTAAGATAAAGAGTTGGAAGAATGTTACAGGATCTGGATTTAGATGAAAAAACTTTGAATTACGTGTAGACATCAAACAATTGAAAAAAAAAAATTTAAACCATTAACATTCCGGAGAATTGGAAGAAATCTGCAAAAATATTAAAAATTTTAGAGGAATCTTCATGAGAGATATCATAACCTGAAAAAGTTAAGAAAATTGAATGAGAATTGTGAATTTAGACTCGCTTATGGGAAGTGGAACGCATTGGATTTGTTATTATAAAAATGATAAGAATTGCATGTTATAATTGAAAATTCGTATGGAAGAATTGAGGACAAACCACCTATAGAATTGATTAAATATTGTGAAAAAAATCAAGCGTCCCTACTACAAAGATACTCAAATTCAAAACTATAAAGATCCCCGATTTGTGGTCATATTATGTGTTTTTGTTTTGAATGAACTGAGTAATGGTAAAGATTTTAAAGAAGTTTTTAACAAAATATTGCTTAAATAAATAAGGATTCACAAAATATTTTTTGACGTAATTTGGAACACAAATATATTCAAAATGTAGATAATAGTTTTTAATTTT
>NW_025780685.1:0-52369 GCF_021130785.1 Homalodisca vitripennis
AAAAATTTACCTTTCGGGCTCACGATAGCGGCTGAAACGGTTGGTCGTATAGTTAAAAAACAAAATTTTCAATGGGGATTTTAGAAAATCGCCGTGATCTACAAAAAAGGGTTTCAGTAAACATTTTGCCCTATCATCAACGGTTTGGTCCGCACATAACGGCCGTTTTTAAAAGAAGTATAGAGATTTTTTTTAACGTATTTCACGTGAGATATTGTTTTCTGGGCTCTGTTGTTAGCGGAACCTTTGAGGGTTAGGGTAGAATAAAAATCCTAATTTTAGAATACGAAAAACTAATGTGGGTTCTACAAAAAAGGTACATGTGACAATTTTGTGACTCTATCTTTTATGGTTTAGCCGTTTAAAAACGTTTTAATTATGTTTGAAATATTCCACTCAAAAACTTTACCCTTTCTGGGCTTCGAATATTGGCCCGAACCGTTAGCCCTAGCTTAAATGTAAAATTTTTATGTAACTACGCTATTTCATAGGATCTAAAAAAAAGGTTTCAGCTAGCTTTTTTCTATCGTTTATCTTTCCGTAAGCCCTAGAATTAAATGCTCTAAATGAACAAAATTAATTCGTGCGTTTACTTTTAGCGTGTTTTTTAAAATTTTTCAATTAATTAATTAGTGCGCTTCTCATGCTGGTTCCAGCTTAAACCTTGTATTAACTTTACGTTAACGACGTGACTAAAAACCAACCCCCTCCACACGTCCGGGAGTTTGAGTTTTTTGGCTGAGCGTTTAGTGAAGTTTTCAATCAGTAGATAGGAGGACAGAGTGTTTTTTATTATGTTCAAAAGTACACACACACCCTCTAAAAATAGGGCCCAGCGAGAGACAAACGTATGGTGTCATTAACAACCCCTTGTAACATTAACCCCCCCCCGGGGTTATTGCCTTTACCTAGTGATTACTCTGATAACCTCCTAGAGTACCATTAACACCCCCTGATGTGTTTATACCAACCCCCCCCCAGGAAAAACATTATACCGCCCCTGGGAATTGCCTGGCATGACCACATGTCCCGAATTTTAACTAAAAAATCTCACTAAATCTCTTAACTCCCCCTTGGATGAAGTTCCTGGGTATGAACAAGATCACCCCCTGATGTCTTAAAACCCCCCGGTAACTCTAAAACCCCCCCTGGGAAATTTCCTGGCTCATTACATGAATGTCCCGAATTTGACCTATCAACCAAATCATTCTTATGTCCCGAATTTGGGCCAACACCCCGAAATGGGGGCCTGGGGGCGTTAGCGCCCCAGGGGGCCCAAAGGTAGATAGGGGCGCGTCGCGAGCCGGAAAGGCGCAGTCCTATATTATATACAGCCGGTCATATATGTAACTGACTGACTGACTGACTGACTGATAGGGTATAACAAATTCTAACCCACTTCTAGAAGTGCTGGAAACACCAAATTTTGCACACACGTAGCTGGAGTCCTCAAACCACCGGGAAAAGTCTGAAAACCGGAATTTTTTACTTTTGAAACCCCTCAAAAAAATTCGCGAAGTGACCCCTGTTTTGGCCTTGCAGCTTCCCTTTGAAGCCCGATAGCGGGCGAACCGTTGGAGCTAGCTTCGATCTGACGAAAAATTCATGGTCAGGAATGAAGTGAACTACAAAAAAGGTCCAGTGACTTTTTGCTCTAACTCCATCGGTTCGGCCGCAAAACGCGATTACATTAAAATATTTTGAAATTTTCGCCTAAACATTTACCTTTCGGGCTCGATAGCGGCTAAACGGTTGGTCGTAGCTCAAAACAAATTTTCAATGGGATTTAGCAAATTGCGTGATCTACAAAAAAGGTTTAGTAACATTTTGCCCTATCATCAACGGTTTGGCCGCATTACGCGTTTTAAAGTATCGATTTTTTCAGTTTTACGTGAAATTTTGTTTTCTGGGCTTTATTGCAGGCAAAATTCTAAATTTAGCACAAAAATAAATATTTGATTTTAACACCAATTAACGCGATCTACAAAAAAGGTCTAGTAACCTTTTGCTCTATCTCCATTGGTTCGGCTAATAAATGTAAATATTTCTTAATTTGTATTTAAGAATTTTGTTTTTAGAGTCCGATAGCGGCCAAACAAATAGTTCTAGCTTAAAATGTAAAAATGTTTATGACTACAAATTGATGGGATCTACAAAAAAGGTCATGTACCTTTTTGTTGTATGTCCTTCAATAAGCCCGAAAACGCTATAAATAGCAAAATATTTGTCGTGGATTGGCAATTTTTGGAGTTTTTAAACCAATATGTGGACTAATATTTTGTGTGTAATTCGTTCCAGATTCAGTTTGCACTTGCTTTGCTAGGTTTAACTAGGGAATACAACACCACATTATAAATTGGCTGAGCGTTAGGTAAGCGTCAATAGTAGATAGGGACAGAGTGAATTTGTATTATGTTCACAGACAACAACACCCTCTAAAATAAGTTCCAAGTGTGTCATTAACCCCCGGTAACATTAACCCCCCCCCCCGGGGATTTCCTGGTATGACCAGATAACCTCCTGAGTACATTAAACCCCCTGATGTGTTAACCCCCCCGGTAACATTTAACCCCCCAGGATTTCCTGGTATGACCAGATAAGCTCCTGAGTACATTAAACCTCCTGAAATGTTAACCCCCCCAGTAACATTAAACCCCCCCCAGGGAATTTCCTGGCATGGCCTCATGTCCGAATTTTACCAATCACCAAATCGCTCTTTTCCCCACCAGTGCAGACATTTATTCCAAGCGTTGTACCGACTAAACCATAGGTCGTTAGATCAAATCTGAGGGCACAATCGAAAGACAAAATTAAATTTCCGACGAGAAAGGTCCAGTCACTTTTTCTCGTATCTCTAACGGTTAAGCAGTAAAATGTCATTAAAGTCAAAAATTGGATTAATAAATAAAATTTCAATAAATTAGGCCTAATTTAAACACCCAGACCCTAGTATAATTCTCAGATATTACCCGTCACTGAATTCCGCTTATCCCCGAAATTGGCCAACACCCAAATGGGGGCCTGGGGGCGTAGCCCCCAGCGAGCCGAAGGCGAGTCTAATATACTATACAGCCGCATGTGAAACTGACTGACTGATATATGTATACAAATTCTAACCTACTTCTAGAAGTGCTAGAAACTTGAAATTTTTGCACGCAGGTACCTTTTGCCGTATAACCAACAGGAAAAGTCTGAAAAACCGGGAATTTTTTCATTTTAAACCCCTCAAAAAAAATTCGCAAAAAAAACGCGCATTTTTTACCCTTGCAGGCATTTTTTGTAAGCCCGATAGCGGGCAAACCGGTTGGAGCTAGCTCGGATCTGACGAAAAATCGTTAGTCAGGAATGAAGTGATCTACAAAAAAGGTTCAGTGACTTTTTGCTCTATCTTCCATGGTTAAGCGGCAAAACGCTCGAATATTTGACATTCCAGAGATTTTTTCGATAAAAATAATGTTTCGAGCCCGATAGCGGCCGAACCGTTGGTCGTAGCTCAAATCTGATTGACCCATCAAATTAGCAAATTGCCCGATCTACAGAAAAGGTCCAGTGACCTTTTGCCCTATCTCCATTGGTTTGGCCGAAAAACGTGATTATGTGCAATTTTTTTTTTAATATTTACGTGAAAAGTTTGTTTTTGAGGTTAATAGCGGCGAAACCATTGGTCGGAGGGGTCAAAATAAATCAAAGGTTAGATTTAGGAAATAATGTGAGCTACAAAAAAGGTCTAGTGACATTTTACTCTATCTCCATTTGTTTGTCCGCAAAACGCTATTAAGTGAAAATA
The DNA here is from genome assembly GCF_021130785.1 of Homalodisca vitripennis. Classification (NCBI taxonomy): domain Eukaryota; kingdom Metazoa; phylum Arthropoda; class Insecta; order Hemiptera; family Cicadellidae; genus Homalodisca; species Homalodisca vitripennis. Next base: position 3,788 of record NW_025780685.1, read on the forward strand.
TTTGGAAATTTTCGCCTACAAATTTACCATTCCGGGCTTGATAACCGGCTAAACGGTTGGTCGTTAGCTCAAAACAAATCTTCAACGGGAACTAGGAAATGACGTGATCTACGAAAAAGGTTCAGTAACATTTTGCCTTATCCTCAACGGTTTGGCCGCATAACGCGTTTTAAAGTTTTAATTTTTTGAGTTTTACGTGAGATTTTGTTTTCTGGGCTCTATTTCAGACAAAATCTTAGTTTTTAGCCCATTATTAAAAATTTGATTTTAATACAAAATAATGCGATCTACACAAAAGGTCCAGTGACCTTTTACTCTAAATGATTCCATGATTTAACCGTAAAACGTGATTATATTGAAAATTTCACTTAAAAACTTACTTTTCGTGCTCGATAGTGGCCGAACCGTTTGGCCCTAGCTTGATTGTAAAACTTTTTGTAAGTAGCTATAGATAGGATCTACAAAAAAAGGTCTAGCAGCTTTCTGTCGTTTATCTTTCCGTAAGCCTGATAAATGCTCTATACAAGGAACCACCAGAGAGTGCAGTTTGGCGGCGACCAATAGAAGGACTGGGCTGCGCGACGTTGCCACACAACTGCCGCTGCCGCCCGGCACGGCTGGCGCATTGTGGGCTGATAAACCGCTGCGCTGTCACAACTAACACTGATATTGAACATTTAAAACTTATCAGTATAATTGAAAAACAATATTTAAAATGCGTTGACAGAATGTTATATTATATTTAAATTACTTGTATAGTTTATTAATGTTATTACAAACTAACTATCGATTAAAACAGACAAATCGTCCCGTCAGTTAGTCAGAGTAAAGTACTTGCTTATTTCCATACGATTACAAACAATCTTTTCAGTGATTTTAAAAACGATTACTAAACACACACAAAATTTAATATACATGTTGCTTATATTGGACACTGCGTGACGTGTTTGCTTGATTAAAAATAATTAAAAAAATATGACAATATAATCAATTTTAAAATTATCGAACAATTATATTTTTAAATTACGAAATAATAAAATTTTCCACTAAATAACTTTTAGGGCCTACTATTTTAAAATGAAATACGTTAAAAAGCATGATTGACTTAATAATATTCCTACCTTTGCACTTGTATTTTATTTATTCGCTCTCAGGCGGCAATATCGTAGCCAAAACCTCGGAGTCTTCTTCATTTTCACTTTCTGCCTCACTGCTATTCGTGTCAGAATTGTCTGCTAAGTTTATACTTATTTTGCTCTACAACACTTGTGCGGATACATTCCTTTTCAAAATCAGCTTGCTGCAAGGCTTCTGCGTGCTGAACTCTTGATTGGCCAGTCTTCTTTAGTCACTTTGTCCAGAGCATCATGAACAAGTTTCTCAACGTCGGTTATTTTAAATGTCTTATTATTATTCTTGGAAACAGTATGACTCATCCGTCTGGTATTTACCACCACTGCTAGCTGGTGCGGCTTTTATTTACAGGTATTTCACCCGTTTTCCTCCACATTTTCACTCGTCTGACATCATCTATTATGTACTGTGTTTCAAATTTCATTGGATGTTATATAAAACCGTTACTTAAGAATTTTATAACAAAGTGCATTCATATTATAAACATACTTGTGCTGTATGATTTTTCAAACTATGGCCAGTTTAAATATTTGAATCACCCACGTGTGAAAACAATTTTACATAACACAGATTCAAGACTATTAATAGCCAGGTAGGAAAAATGCTTTCTAATGGTTATAAATTTATGAGAACCGAAGTGCGTAACAAAACCGTTGCGGCAACAATTCCCACCGTTATGTACTGAATAAGTATACTTATGGAAAAGAAACATATATTTCAGATGTATTTGATAACTTTCTTACCAAATTGAAAATCCATTTAACATAACATGATTATACTATGCAAACATGTATTGCCTTATTATATATCAGTGGTAATGGCATTATCTAACTGTTAAAATACGGGAAATTAACGTTTTTTGCGGTATTGTTTATGTTTTACTTTTTAATTTATATTTCGGCTAAAGATTTTAATCCTACGATCTTCGTATATGAGTAATATAATACAATAATTTATGTCAATCCATTTAACTCAACATGGAAATAAAGCTACAGAGATGTACTTTTTTTAAATGACCGTAAAATTACATGTTGTAATACGTAGTTAATTAATTCAAGACAGCTCTAACATTTCTTTCGAGCGTAACGGTTAAGTATTTTAAGAACGCTGGACTCGCTCGGATTGTGGTTACAGCGGGGAAAAAGTTTGGCAACGTCGCTCAGTTCTCGTTGGCCGCTCGAAGGTCACGGGCAAAATAGGCTCCTCCCTCAACTGCACTCTCTTGTGGTTTTTTGTATAAATGGCTAATTCTTTGTCGTCACTTTTAAGTGTTTTAAATTTTGCAACTATAATTAGTGCGGTTCATACTGGTTCCCATATTGACCTTGTATTACTACTTTAACGAGTGACTAAAACACCCCCTCCACATCGGGAGTTGGCCTGAGCGTTAGTGAAGCTTCAATAGTAGATAGGGACAGAGTGTTTATTTTTTGCCCAGACACAAATTTACTAGAAAAGTACCACGCGTTCTTTAACCCCCGAGAAGATAAACCCCCTCTCCCGGGAATTCCTTGGTTGATGAACTCCTGATTAAATTAAACCCCCTGATCAACTTAATATTCTGATAAAGGGTAGTTTTAAATTTATTTACACTATATCCGTTTACACAACAGCTGACCAGTGCAGTCTTTTATCCCAAGCGTTTGTACCGACTAAACCAGAGATCGTAGCTCAAATCCGAGAGTTGAATCGAAAGACAAAATTAAATTTCCGACAAGAAAGGTCTAGTTAACTTTTTCTCGTATCTCTAACGGTTAACCCGTAAAATATCATTAAAGTCAAAACTTTGATGAAAGGTGTCCTGGGGTGTGTCATTAACCCCCGGTAACATTAATCCCCCCCGGGGATTTCTAGGTATGACCAGATAATCTCCTGAGTAAATTAAACCCCCTGATGTGTTAACCCCCACGGTACCATTAACCCTCCCAGGGAATATACTGGCTTGACCTCATGTCTGAATTTTACTAATCACCAAAATCTCTTAACCCCCCTTGGGAAGTTCCTGGTATGACCAGATAGTCCCCCGATGTCTTAACCCACGGTAACGTTAAACCCCCCGCCCCCTTGGGAAGTTCCTGGTATGACCAGATATCTCCCTGATGTCTTAACCCCTGGTAACATTAAACCCCCCAGGGAATTTCCTGGCTTGACCTCATGTCCGAATTTTAAACAATCACCAAATATCTTTAACCCCCCCCCTTGGGAAGTTTCTGGTATAACCAGATATCCCTCTGATGTCTTAACCCCTGGTAACATTAACCCCCCCCCCCAGGGAATTTCCTGGCTTGACCTCAATGTCCGAATTTTAACAATCACCAAGTCTCTCTTATCCCCGAATTTGCAAGCGTAAATTTAACCGCTCATCTCCGAATTTGGCCAACAACCAAAAGGGGGCCTGGGGGCGTAGCCCCCAGCGAGCCGAAGGCGAGTCCCATATATATACAGCCGCATGTGAAACTGACTCACTCACTCACTGACTGATTGATATATAGATACAAATTCTAACATACTTCTAGAAGTGCTGGAAACTTGAAATTTGGCATGCAGGTACCTTTCACAATATGACCCGGAGGAAAAGTCTGAAAACCGGACTTTTTTACTTCTAAACCCCTCAAAAAAATTCCCAAAAAATCGCGCATTCTTTACCCCTGCAGGCATTTTTTGTAAGCCCGATAGCGGGCGAGAACCGTTGGAGCTAGCTCGGATCTGACGAAAAATTCATGGTCAGGAATGAAGTGAACTACAAAAAAGGTCCAGTGACTTTTTGCTCTATCTTCCATGGTTTAAGCGATAAAAATCGCTCGAACATTTGACATTTCCAGAGATTTTTTCGCTTAAAGTAAAGTTTCGAGCCCGATAGCGGCCCGAACGGTAGGTCGTAGCTCAAATCTGATTGACCCATCAAATTAGCAAATTACGTGATCTACAGAAAAGGTCAAGTGACTTTTTGCCCTATCTGCATTGGTTTGGCCGAAAAAACGTGATTAAGTTCAATTATTTTGTAATTTTCACGTGAAAACTTTGTTTTTGGAGTCGATAGCGGCGAATAAAGTGGTCGGAGGTCAAAATAAAACAAAGGTTGGATTTAGGAAATAATATTATCTACAATAAAGGTTAAGTGACTTTTTACTATATCTTCATTAGTTTGACCGCAAAACACGATTAAGTGAAAATATTTTGAAATTTTCGCCTACAAATTTTACATTCCGGGCTTGATAGCGGGTAAACGGCTGGTCGTGGGTCAAAGCAATTTTCAATGGAATTTAGAAAACAGCGCGATCAACAATAAAGGTCTTTTGACATTTTGCCCTATCCCCAATTGTTTGGCCGCATTACGCGTTTTAAAGTATCGATTTTACAAGTTTTACGTGAGATATTGTTTTCTGGGCTCCGTTGCAGACAAAACCTTAGGTTTAGGGCCAAACTAAAAATTTTATTTTAATACAAAATAATGCGATCTACAAAAAAGGTCAAGTGGTCTGTTACCCTATCTTCCATGGTTTAGTCGTAAAACGTGATTATGTTGAAAATTTCACTTAAAAACTTACCTTACGGGACTCAGTTATGGCCGAACCGTTGGCCCTAGCTTAAATGTAAAATTTTTTGTAACTAGCTATTGATAGGATCTACAAATAAGGTTCAGCAGCTTTATATCGTTTATCTTTCCGTAAGCCTGGTAAATGCTCTAAAAGGCAAATTCTTTGTCGTCAATTTTAGGGGTTTTAAATCTTGCAACTATAATTAGTGCGTTTCATGCTGGTTCCAGATTGACCTTGTATTAATACGTTAACGAGTGACTAAAACTCCCCTCCACATCGGGATTTGGCTGAGCGTTAGTGAAGCTTCAAAAATAGATAGGGACAGAGTTTTTTATTACGTTCACAGACACAACACCCTCTAAAATAGGCCCACGTGTGCCATTAACCCCTTGTAAACATTAACCCCCCTGGGAATTTGGTTAATATGACCAGGCAATATCCTGACTAAATTAAATCCCCTGATGTCTTAACCCCCTTTAACATTCTGCCTGATAGTGGTTGAAACGGTAGGTCGTAGATCAAATCTGAGGGCACAATCGAAAGATAAAATTAAATTTCCGACAGGAAAGGTCCAGTCACTTTTTCCTGTATCTCTAACGGTTAACCCCGTGAAATGCCATTAAAGTCAAAACTTTGATTAAAACTGAAAAATTCAATAAAATAGGTCCAATTTAATTCGAATTCCGCTTTATCCCCTGAATTTGGCCAACACCCGAAAGGTGAGCCTGGGAGTGTGTCGTTAACCCCGGTAATATTAACCCTCCCCCCCGCAATTTCCTGGTATTAAAAGATAACCAACTGAGTAAATTAAACCCCCTGATGTATTAACCACAGGTAACTTTAACCCCCCCCTGGGAATTTCCTGGCATGACCTCATGTCCGAATTATACCAATCACCAAATCCCTCTTATCCCCGAATTTAAGGCACTTACTTTGGGGGCCTGGGGGCGTAGCCCCCAGCGAGCCGAAGGCGAGTCCTATTATATATACAGCCGCATGTGAAACCACTCACTCACTCACTGACTGACAGATATATACAAATTCTAACATACTTCTAGAAGTGCTGGAAACTTGAAATTTGCATGCAGGTACCTTTTGCAATATGACCCGGAGGAAAAGTCTGAAAACCGGACTTTTTTACTTCTAAACCCCTCAAAAAAATTCCCGAAAAATCGCGCATTTTTTAACCCCCTGCAGGCATTTCTTGTAAGCCCGCTAGCGGGCGAACCGTTAGAGCTAGCTCGGATCTGACGAAAAATTCATAATCAAGAATGAAATGAACTACAAAAAAGGTCCAGTGACTTTTTGCTCTATCTTCCATGGTTAAGCGACAAAACGCTCGAACATTTTGACATTCCAGAGATTTTTTTCGCTTAAAATAAAGTTTCGAGCCCGATAGCGGCCGAACGGTAGGTTGTAGCTCAAATCTGATTGACCCATCAAATTAGCAAATTATGTGATCTACAGAAAAAGGGTCCAGTGACTTTTTTGCCCTATCTGCATTGGTTTGGCCGAAATGAAAAAAAACGTGGTTATGTGCAATTTTATTTGTAATATTTACGTGAACATTTTGTTTTTGGTGTCGATAGCGGCAAAACCATTGGTCGGAAGTCAAAATAAAACAAAGGTTTGATTTAGCAAATGAGGTGATTTACGAAAAAGGTCCAGTGACTTTTTGACTTATCTACAATGGTTCGACCGCAAAACGCGTTTAAAATGGAATTATTTTGTGATTGATACGTGAAAATCTTGTTTCTGGAGTCGATATCAGCCGAACCGTTGATTTGAGTTTAAATCTTTATCATTCAGTAACTAGAAAACTATGAGATCTATAAAAAAGGTTCAGTAGCCTTTTGTCTTATATCCTTTAGTAAGCCTGTAAATCGCTATCAATGGTAAAATATTTATCGTGTTTTTTAAAAAATGCACATTTTGGTTGTTTTAGATTTAGATTTTTTGCTACTCTGATTTGTTCAATTCATTCTGGTTCCGGATTGAACAATTATTACTACGTTACCGAGTGATTACAACCCCCCTAGGGAATTGGCTGAGCGTTAGCGAAACGTGAATAGTAGATAGTGACAGATAGAATTTATTTATTTTAACACACCACAACAACCTCTAAAAGAGAACCTCGTGTGTGTTAATACCCAGTAACAATAAAACCCCCCCCTCTGGAATTTCCCAGTATGACGAGATAACCTCCTGAGTAAATTAAACCACCTGATGTCTTAACCCCCGGTAACATTAATCCCGCCTGGAATTTTCTTGCATGACCAGATAACATCCTGAGTAAATTAAACCCCCTGATGTCTTAACCCCCGGTAATATTAACCCCCCCCCCGAGAAGTATCTGGTATGACCAGATAACATCCTGAGTAAATTAAACCCCCTGATGTCTTAACCCCCGGTAACATTAACCCCCCCTGGAATTTTTCTTGCATGACCAGATAACATCCTGAGTAAATTAAACCCACTGATGTCTTAACCCCCGGTAACATTAACCCCCCGCGGGAAATATCTGGTATTACCAGATAACCACCTGAGTAAATTAAACCCCCTGATGTCTTAACCCCCCGGTAACATTAACCCCCCCTGGAATTTTCTTGCATGACCAGATAACATCCTGAGTAAATTAAACCCACTGATGTCTTAACCCCCGGTAACATTAACCCCCCCCGGAAGTATCAGGTATGACCAGATAACCTTCTGAGTAAATTAAACCCCCTGATGTCTTAACCCCTGCTAACATTAAAAAGCCCCCCATGGAATTTCCTGGCATTACCTCATGTCCGAATGTTACCAATCATCAAATCCCTCTTATCCCCGAATTTTAAAAGGCACTTACTTTGGGGGCCTGGGGGCGTAGCCCCCAGCGAGCCGAAGGCGAGTCTAAATACTTATACAGCCGCATGTGAAACTGACTCACTGACTGATATATAGATACAAATTCTGACATACTTCTAGAAGTGCTGGAAACGTGAAATTTGGCACGCAGGTACCTTTCACAATATGACCCGGAGGAAAAGTCTGAAAACCGGACTTTTTTACTTTTAAAACCCCTCAAAAAAAATTCCTCAAAAATCGCGCATTCTTTACCCCTGCAGGCATTTCTTGTAAGCCTGATAGCGGGTGAACCGTTGGAGCGAGCTTCAATCTGACGAAAAATCGTTAGTCAGGAATGAAGTGAACTACAAAAAAGGTCCAGTGACTTTTTGCTACTATCTTCCATGGGTTAAGCGGCAAAAACGCTCGAATATTTCACATTCCAGAGATTTTTTCTGCTTAAAATAAAGTTTCGAGCCTGATAGTGGCCGAACGGTAGGTCGTAGCTCAAATCTGATTGACCCATCAAATTAAGCAAATTGCGCGATCTACAGAAAAGGTCCAGTAATCTTTTGCCCTATCTCGATTGGTTTGGCCGAAAAACGTGATTATGTACAATTTTGTTGTAACTTTTACGCGAAACTTTTGTTTTTTGGGGTCGATAGCGGCGAAACCATTGGTATCGGAGGTCAAAATAAGACTAACGTTTTTATTGTAGGAAATAAGATGACCTACAAAAAAGGTCCAGTGACTTTTTTACTATATTTCCCTTAGTTTTGACACGCAAAACGCGATTAAGTGAAAATATTGGACATTTTCGCCTAAAAATTTACATTCCGGGCTTGATAGCGGCTAAACGGTTGGTCGTAACTCAAAACAAATTTTAAACGGGATTTAGGAAATCACGTGATCTACAGAAAAGGTTCAGTGACTTCGGGAGTTGGCTGAGCGTTAGCTAAGCGTCCAATAGTAGATAGGGACAGAGGAATATTTAATTATGTTCACAGACACAATACCCTCTAAAAAAAAAAGCCCAAGCCCAAGTGTGTCATTAACCCCCGGTAATATTAACCCCCCCCCCCCCGGGGGATTTCCTGGTATGACCTGATAACCTCCTGTACATTCAACCCCCCTGAATGTGTTAACCCCCCTGGTAACATTAAACCCCCCCAGGGAATTTCCTGCCATGACCTCATGTCCGAATTTTACCAGTCACCAAATCTCTTAACCCCCCCCCCTGGGAAGATCCTGGTATGACCAGAATAACCCCCTGGAGACTTATCCCCCGGTAACGTTTAACCCCCCCTGGGAATTTGTTCATATGACCAGACAATATCCTGACGAAATTAAACCCCCCTCTTGTCTTAACCTCCTTAACATTAATCACCCACCCAGGGAAATTTCTCGCCTTGACTAGATAGTCTCCTGGTGATATTAAACCCCCTGTTCGACTTAAAATACTGCCTTGAGGTCGGTTTTTATTATGTTTATACTAAACAATTCAAGATAGCTGACCCGTGCAGACTTTTCCTCCCGAGCTCATTTCTGGCTAAACCATAGGTTCGTAGATCAGATCTGAGGGCACAATCGAAAAGACAAAATTAAATTTCCAACAAGAAAGGGTCTCCCGAGCTCATTTCTGGCTAAACCATAGGTCGTAGATTCAGATCTGAGGGCACAATCGAAAGACAAAATTACATTTCCAACAAGAAAGGTCCAGTCACTTTTTGTCGTATCTCTAACGGTTTAACCGCAAAATGCCCTCAAAGTCAAAAGTTTTTACGAATCCGGAAAAAAATCTATGAAAAAGGGTCAATTTTTAAATCCCTTGTCATTTACTTAATGTCCGGACTTAACCAGTCACCGAATTCCGCTTATCCCCCGAATTTGCAAAGCGTTTACTTTGGGGGGCCTGGGGGGCGTAGCCCCCAGCGAGCCGAAGGCGAGTCTAATATACTATACAAGCCGCATGTGTGTAACTGACTGACTGACTTATCATATGATAACAAATTCTAACATAGTTCTAGAAGTGGCTGGAAACTTGAAATTTGGCATGCAGGTACCTTTTGCAATATGAACCCACAGGAAAAGTCTGAAACCCGGGAATTTTTACTTTTAAACCCCTCAAAAAAATTATCAAAAAAACGCCGCATTTTTTACCCTTGCATGGGCTTTTTTGTAAGCCCGATAGCGGGCGAACCTTTGGAGCTAGCTCGGATCTGACGAAAAATCGTTAGTCAGGAATGAAGTGAACTACAAAAAAGGTCCAGTGACTTTTTGCTCTATCTTCCATGGTTAAGCTACAAAAACGCGGGAATGTTTGACATTCCAGAGATTTTTTTTCGCTTAAAATAAGTTTTGGAGCCCGATAGTGGCCGAACGGTAGGTCGTAGCTTCAAATCTGATTGACCCATCAAATTAGCAAATTGCGCGATCTACAGAAAAGGTCCAGTAACTTTTTGCTGTATCTCCAGTGGTTCGGCCGAAAAAGGTGATTATGTGCAATTGTTTTGTAATTTTTTACGTGAAACTTTTGTTTTTCGGGCTCGATAGCGGCGAAACCATTGGACGGAGGTCGAAATAAGACAGACGTTGGGAGTTAGGAAATGAGGTAATCTACAAAAATGTGCCAGTAACTCTTTACTCTATCTCCATTGGTTTGGCCGCAAAACGTGATTTAAGTGAAAATATTTGGAAATTTTCGCCTAAAAATTTACCTTTCGGTGCTCGATAGCGGCTAAACGGTTGGTCGTAGCTCAAAACAAATTTTTAAAAAAGGATTTAAGAAATTGCGTGATCTACAAAAAATGTTTCAGTAACATTTTGCCGCTATCCTCAACGGTTTGGCTGCATAACGCGTTTTTAAAAGTATTGATTTTTTAAGTTTTACGTGATATTTTTTAACTGCCCAGTGCAGCCTTTTGTCCTAAGCTCTGTACTGCCTAAAATTATAGGTCGTAGCTTAAATCTGATGGCATAATCGAAAGACAAAATCAAATTTCCGACAAGAAAGTTCCAGTCACTTTTTGTCGTATCTCTAACGGTTAAGCCACAAAATGCATTTGAAGTCAAAAGTTTGAATTAATCTGGAAAAGTAGATAAAGTTTGTCAATTTTTCACTCCCAAACCAGTAATCTTAAGTTTGGACATAACATTTCCCCGGTAACATTACCCTCTGGGAATTTCCTGGCATGGCTATATTAACTCCTGAGCAAACCCTATAAAATTGGCACACGTGTGTCATTAACCCCGGTAACATTTACCCCCCTCCGGCGACTTCATGGTATGAACCAGGTAAAAACGTACTTCTTTTACTCTATCTTCCATGGTTTAGCCGTAAAACGTGATTATGTCGAAAATTTCACTTGAAAACTTACATTTCGGGCTCGATAGTGGCCGAACCGTTGGCTGTAGCCTAAATGTAAAACTTTTTATAACTAGCTATTGATAAAATCAACAAAAAAGGTCCAGTAGCTTTCTGTCGTTTATCTTTGCCGTAAAGCCTGGATAAATTGCTCTAAAAGGCAAATTCTTTGTCGTCAATTTTTAGAGGGGTGTTTTAAATCTTGCAACTATAATTAGTGCGATTCGTGCTGGTTCCAGATTGACCTTGTATTACTACGTTAACGAGTGACTAAAACCCCCCTCCACGTCGGGAGTTGGCTGAACGTTAGTGAAGCTTCCATAGTAGATAGGGACAGAGTGTTTTTTTTATTATGTTCACAGACCACAACACCCTCTAAAATAGGCCCACGTGTATCATTAACCCCTTGTAACATTAACCCCCCCCCGGGAATTTGTTCATATGACCACACAATATCCTGACGAAATTAAACCCCCTGATGTCTTAACCCCCTTAAAATTAATCACCCCCCCCCCGGGAATTGTATTACTACGTTAAACGAGTGACTAAAACCCCCCTTCCACGTCGGGAATTGGATGAGCGTTAGTGAAGATTCAATAGTAGATAGGGACAGAGTGTTTTTTATTATGTTCACAGACACAACACCCTCTAAAATAGGCCCACGTGTGTCATTAACCCCTTGTAACATTAACCCCCCCCCCCCGGGAATTTCCTGGCATGACAAGATAAACATCTGAGCAAATTAAACCCCCTAAACAACTTAAAAATAATGACTCAGGGTTGGGTTTTTGTTATATTTACACTAAACAATTCACAATAGCCCACCAGTGCAGTCCTTTTCTCCACAGCTCCGTACTGGCTAAACCAGACGTCGTAGCTAAAATCGGACACCAGAATCGAAAGATAAAATTAAATTTCCGACAAGAAAGGTCCAGTAACTTTTTCACGTATCTCTAACGGTTAAGCCACAAAACGCCCTCAAAGTCAAAAGTTTGGGTAAATCCGGAAAATTAAACTATGGTATACATACGTCCTCTGAATTTGGTTAAAACCAAATTCTTCTTGTCTCCAAATTTCACAAACACATAACTTAACTCTTCTACCACATCAATTGATTAATATTATACACCACACATCTTTTGGCTGAGCGTTAGCGAAGCATTACGACCCGTAAGATTCTCGAGAACGGATACATAAAATTTGGAAACCTCACGTCTGAATTTAACCAATCACTGAATTACGCTTATCCCCGAAATTAGCCAACACCCAAATGGGGGCCTGGGGGCGTAGCCCCCAGCGAGCCGAAGGCGAGTCCCATATAATATACAGCCGCATGTGAAACCACTCACTCACTCACTGACTGACAGATATATACAAATTCTAACATAGTTCTAGAAGTGCTAGAAACTTGAAATTTGGCATGCAGGTACCTTTTGCAATATGACCCGGAGGAAAAGTCTGAAAACTGGACATTTTTACTTTTAAACCCCTCAAAAAAATTATTAAAAAAACGCGCATTTTTTACCGTTTGCTGGCCTTTTTTTTAAGCCCGATAGCGGGCGAACCGTTGGAGCTAGCTCAAATCTGACGAAAAATTCATGGTCAGGAATGAAGTGAACTATAAAAAAGGTCCAGTGACTTTTTGCTCTATCTTCCATGGTTAAGCGACAAAACGCTCGAACATTTGACATTCCAGAGATTTTTTCGCTTGAAATAAAGTTTCGAGCCCGATAGCGGCCGAACGGTAGGTCGTAGCTCAAATCTGATTGACCCATCAAATTAGCAAATTGCGAGATCTACAGAAAAGGTCCAGTGACTTTTTACCCTATCTCTATCGGTATGACCGCAATACGCGATTATGTGCAAAATTTGTGTAATTTTCCTATGCAAAATTAGATTTAGGGCCCGATAACGGCCAATCGATTAGGCACAGCTCAAAACAAAACAAAAGAGCAACTTATAAAATTATGTGATCTAAAAAAAAGTTCCAGTCACTTTTGGCCCTATCTTTATTAATTCGGCCAAAAAATGTGATTATGTGCAACATTTTTGTAAATTTTACGTGGAAATTTAGTTTCAGTTATCCATTGCGGCCAAACCGTTTGATCGTAGCCCAAAACAGATTGAAGACTGGAATTAGGAAATCACGTGATGTACAAAAAGGCTGTAGTTAATTTTTGCCCTATCGTCAATGGTTTGGCTGCAAAACGTGTTTAAATGCAAACATTTTGTCATTTTTACATGAGATTTCTGTTTCTGGAGGCGGTAGCGGTCGAACTATTGGTTGTAGCTTGAATATTAAATTTTTGATAACCAGAAAATGATTAAATTTACAAAAAAGCCCACGCACCTTTTTTGTGTGTCCTTCCGTAAGCCTGAAAAAACTCTCTTAAAAGCAAATTATTTATCGTGAATTAGCAATTTTTGGAGATGTTTCATTTATATGTGGCCGATATTTGTGTAATTCATTCCAGATTCAGATTGCACTTGCTTTGCTAGGTTAAGGGGTGAATACAACTCCACATTGGAAATTGGCTGAGCGTTAGCTAAGCGTCAATAGTAGAAGGGGATAGAGTGAATTTTTATTACGTTCACAGACAAAACACCCTCTAAAATAAACCCAAATGTGTCATTAATACCTTGTAACATTAACCCCACCCCCTGAATGTCCTGGTATGACCAGATAACCTCCTGAGCAAATTAAACCCCCTGATGTCTTAACCTTTGGTAACATTAAACCCCCCCCCCCAGGGAGTTTCCTGGCATGACCTCACGTCCGAATTTTACCAATCACCAAATATCTTAACGTTCCCCCCCCCGGGAATTACCTGGTATGAACAGATGGCCTTCTCAGTAAATAAAACTCCCTGATGTCTTGACCCCTGGTAATATTAAACCCCCCCCCAGGGAATTTCCTGTCATGACCTCATGTCCAAATTTTACCAATCACCAAATCTCTTAACGCCCCCTCCTCGGGAATTACCTGGTAAGACCACATAACATCCTGAGTAAATTAAACCCCCTGATGTCTTAACCCCTGGTAACATTATCCCCCACCCCCAGGAAATTTCCTGGCATGACCTCATGTCCGAATTTTACCAATCACCAAATCCCTCTTATCCCCAAATTTGCAATTTACCCTATCCTCGATGGTTTGGCCGCATCACGCATTTTAAAGTATTGATTTTTTAAGTTTTACCTGAGATTTTGTTTTCTGGGCTTTATTGCGGCCAAACTTTTAATTGCAGCACAAAATAAAAATTTTATTTTAATACTAATTGACACGATCTACAAAAAAGGTCAAGTGACTTTTTGCTCTATCTCCATTGGTTTGGCCGGGGGAAAACGCGATTAAGTGAAAATTGTTTTAAATATTCTCCTAAAAATATACCTTTTGGACTTGATAGCGGCTAAACGTTTAAAGTTAAAATAAAGTGAACATCGGTTATTAATACAAATTAATTCAATCAATAAAAAAGATCCAGTGAGTTTATGCCCTATCTCCATCTGTTTGGCTGCAAAACGCTATTGAACAAAAATATTTGTTCGATTTTTCAACAACATCTTACTTCTGATCCGGTCGCGACCGAACGATCATCAATAGCTCAAATGTGTTTCCATTGTCTGTTAGAAAATGAGTAGATCTACAAAAAAGGTCCTTTGTACGTTTCCCGTATCTTTAACGGTTAACCTGAAAATCAGAATAATATAAAATTAATAGATAGGGACGGAATGCTGTTTTTACTGAACAGACTTTTAGTAAATAATAAATAGCGGCCTAACTAGAGGTTATATCAAAATTCTGAGGGCAGAACACCCAAAACAAATTATATTTCCTACAAGAAATGTCCAGTCACTTTTTACTATATCTTCAACGGTTAAGCGACAATACGTCATCAAAGTTAAAAGTTTGGTTCACGTTGTAAAACTGAGTCTATCCCTATCTACTATACTTGAAATGCAGGGTTCGCCTAGCTCTGTACGGTACGTAACAGAGTACCTTAGGCCGTGTGAAACAGAGGCTGATCCTTTCGTAAATTCGTAGATAGGGACGGAGGAATTTTCGGATACTAAACATTCTTTGGCTTTGAATTGTTGGAACATCTCTACATTAGTCTTCTAAGTTAAATTTTTCTTCTAACTCTTGTGATTATTCGCTTGTTTACGGTACTATGTCCTTTTATTGCGTTGCTAAGGGCTCTTTCCATCAAGGGAATGAGCAGTTGTTTCCGACGAGCAAAAACTCCCAGTGCACTGCGATTTCTGCTTGTGCCCTTGCCTGGAAGACTCTTAGATTGGAATTTTCTACAGCGGCTATCGATACGATTCTCATCACTGGTGATCGTATTTACAATACATTGCGAGATGAGAATCGCATGGGTGGAAACCGGTATTTGTCTCCTGATGAACTTCCTACCGATTTTATCATTCATGAACAGTCCGTATCCGTTGTAGAAAATTCCTTTGTGCACGACGCTCTGTATCCTTTGGCAGTGGGAGATATGGGTGACTGTATTTTATCTCTGTCTAATGTTTTGGAGGGTTTGATGGCCGAGGATTTAGAAAACACTGGGTTTCTCTTCACGGGACAAACGGTTACAGTTGCTTTTTTGGCGCTCCCAGGGACAGCTGTACTTGTTTGATCCTCATCCAGTGAACGAGGATAGAGTGTACGATTTGGCTGATGACCAAAATAACCTTGCCCGCCTCTTCCAGTGCGAGAACTATTCAGCACTGGCCGCGTTATTGTTGTCAAATGCTGCTCTGGATGGGTCAGTGAGACAGTTCAGTGTAACTAGATTAAGATTTTCTATGCCGGCCCTTAGTTACAGTGAACCGGTACAGATAAATTCAGACACATTCGAAATTAAACCACTAGCATGTAATACACGGTCTAAACGCCACAATGAAAATGATTTTGAATATACCACAGTTAAAAATATCCCTAAGGTAATTTTATCCCCATTAAAAAGTGTGATTAAATGTAAAACCATTGGAAGACCGAAGAAAATACGTCGTGGACGCCCTAAAACACTCACAACAACGAGAGACGAGCAAGTGAGAGAGGCGAGCAAAAGATACGTTCAGCGGAATCCTAAAATAACTCGTGACACAAATCGTAAATATCTAGCACAAAACCCCGAAGTCCACAGGAAAGCAGTCCGTATTTATAGCCAACAGCATCCTGAAGTCCACAGAGAATCTGTTCGCCGATACGACGCGCAGCATCCTGAAGTCAACAGAGATGCTGTCCGCCGTTATAGTCAACAGCGCCCTGAGGTCAATAGAGATGCTGTCCACCGTTACAGTCAACAGCATCCTGAAGTCAACAGAGATGCTGTCCACCGTTACAGTCAAAAGCATCCTGAAGTCAACAGAGAAGCTGTTCAGCGCTACTACAAACAAAATGTGGAAACATGTCGGGGAAGAGTTAAGGGGTTCCGTTTGTTAAATCCTAAGCTAGCCGAACTTCGTCACTTGCCAATTTCACTTGCTCGGCTCATCGTTGCCCATGGACCAATGGCACATTGGAGTGGTGCATTGCTTTACGATGTTAACAGCTACAAGCTAAAGAAAACCTGCCTTTGGAATGATGACGTATTTATCTGCCCTCACTGCCAAGCACCTCTGTTCGCGGAAGAAGAAGATAGAAAGAAGTGGTGTTGTGGAGAGGGAGCATACAATGTGAACAAAATACCACCTCTCAATGCACCATTCTACTCTAACCGACGCTTCCTCGACAGAGCGCGTGCTTACAATGACCTCTTTGCTCTCTGTGCCCTCGAAATTTCTGGCGGATACCGGCACCCAAGTGGCCTCTCATTCTTCAAAATCGAAGGGAGGATGTATCACCAGGTGTACAGCTTGGACGCCCCCGGCCAAAGGTTTGTTACTGCGGGCGGTGACGTCCAATTCGTAAATCGGTGCCGCCTTTACATCGACGATGGCGAAGAACGCAGGAACATTGCCATTAGTAGATCACTTGATGCCGCCACAGTGGACGAAATTAAAAATTATTTAGATTCGTTAAACCCTTATGTCCATGACTTCCGGCGGTTAAGTGATGAGCCCTTGGTAAACGCTCACTTAGAATTCCAGATTACAAGTCGAGCTACTCATGGCAATGTTCTTGGTGACAGGCAAAGAGGTATTGAAGTGCACGCCGTGCTTAGTTGTGATGACGCAGTCACTGAGCCTCGTAGGCTCACCGTCTGGAAAGTGGGGGCTGGAAGACCTTCTACCATCGATCTCTTTAGTCCTCTGATGGAGCCCTTCCAGTACCCACTTCTCTATCCGCAAGGCACTTTGGGTTGGCACATCGGCATGCTGGATAATAACGGGAAAAAACTTTCCCAATATAACTATTCACGTTGTCTCTTGCTCTCCAATCCTCGTTTTTCTTATCTTGGCCGTCTTTCTCAAGCTTGGCAGGTCGAAATGTTTGCGAGGTTTGAAGAGGAGAGACTTCGTTTCATAAAATATTCCCAGTCAAGGTCTTCAGCCCAAAATGCCATGCGGATAGGACAGCTGAATGAACTTATTGATGCTCAACGTGATTGTCTGGCAGGAAGGCAGGTTCGGGATGACATAGCAGGAGACGAGACCGTCCAAGGTGAGGGTGGGGCACAGCCTGGCAAAGTTTACCTCCCAAGTACGTTCACTGGTGGGCCTAGGTACATGAAAATTCATTACGAGAACGCGATGGCTCTCGTCACACGCCTGGGTTCACCAACGTACTTCCTAACATTCACGTACAGTGCGACTTGGGAGGAAAACAAGAGAGCGTGTCCTCACGGCAGTGGACGCAGTGACCCTAGCACGGCTTGCAGAGTCTTCCAGATCAAACTCCTCGAGCTTCTTCGAGATCTGCGGAGCGGGGCGATGTTCGGCTGCACGAACTATATCGTCTACGTCATCGAAATGCAAATGAGGGGCCTTCCTCACGCCCACATTGTGTTTAAGATTGACGGAGACGGTCCAGTACAAGCAGACGAAATCGACTCTGTAATCCGCGCTGACATCCCCTCAGAAGAAGAAGCCGGTGGAAGACTCAGGAAGTTGGTGTTGCAGCACATGATCCACGGTCCTTGTGGCACTGATCATCGCACCGACTTCCTGTGCTGGGACGCTGTGAAGGGTCACTGCACAAAGTTCTATCCTAAGCCTTCATGCCAGACAACTCACGTGGATGATAGAGGATTTGTTCAGTACAGGCGGGACTATAGAAATACCGGTCAAATCAAGTCACGCAACAGGTCTGTTACTGTTCATGATGGATGGGTGGTTCCATATAACGCCGCACTATTGCTTAAGTATGAAGCACACATTAACTTGGAGCTTGCGTCTACCCGTCGCGTCATCAAGTATCTATTCAAATACCTGATGAAGGGTGGATCACTTCAAAATGTCACCGTCACTCCTTTGTGGCAACAAGAGGACGAGGTAGAACACTATGTAACTAAGAGAATGGTTGGTGCAAGCGACGCATGCTGGCGCCTCTTGGACTTCCCAATCTCAAAGTCAGAGCCAACAGTTGAGTGTCTACCCGTCCATCTTGAGGGTAAACAGCACGTCTGTTTTCGTCCCGGTGATCTCACCTCCGCGATAACTAGATCAAGCTCCAAGTTAATATTGTATTTTAACAGACCTGTTGATAAAACTTTTGACAATTTAACTTACCTGACATTTTTTGAGAACTACATTATTCATGACAAAAGACCAAAAACAGAACCGATATATGAACATCAAGACGGGAAACACTTCATCACACCTCGCCAGCGTGGAGGGAAGGTATGTAGGGTCTTTTGGGTCTCGCCTAATCGTGGAGAACTCTACTACCTTCGGATGCTTCTCTTATCAACACCTTGTCGCGGCTACACCGACCTCCTGTCACGCGGTGGTCCTGAGTGCCGTACGTTCCAGGAGGTTTGTCGTCAGCTCGGCTTGATTGAAGACGAGGATGAGTACCGCGAAGCGCTGCGAGAGGCTTCTGGGTTCATGGTCGCTTCGAGGCTTCGTTCATTCTTCGTGCTCCTTTGCAATATGGGTGCTCCTGCAGCAATTCTGTGGGATTCCTTCCGTGACACCCTTTGCGAGGACCACTTGGAAAGGAGCCCACTTGACCCGGAAAGAGCGTATACACTCTCCTTGATCGATATCGATCGCAGTCTACGTCGGCAGGGATTGACATTAGTGGATTGTGGTCTCCCCGACGTGCAGGATGACACGACGGAAGTGGGAAGGGAGCTGTTGGACTATGGCGAGAACCAACAGCGGGCCATTGTCGAGGAATGGGAACAAAAGCTCTCAGAAGACCAGAAACGCGTTCTGCAACACGTGCGTTCCCTTCTCGACAACCCCGGTGACCGCCGATCTTCAAGAGTAATCTTCCTCGATGGTCCCGGGGGATATGGCAAAACGTCACTTCTTCGTGTCATACTGGCACACGTGCGTAGTTGTCGTCAGATTGCACTGGCCGTCGCCAGCTCGGGCATCGCTGCAGGAAACATGCCTGGTGGTTCAACGGCACACAGCATGTTCCGGCTTCCGCTCGATCTGGGCGACGGGTCTGGCGTTTGGAACATTACCAACGGGTCCCAGCGCGCAGAATTGATCAGAGCTGCTCAGCTCATCGTCTTCGACGAGGCCCCGATGGCCCATCGCTACATCTTTGAGATCCTCGACCGCTCGCTACGAGATCTCATGAACCGCGATGAGCCATTCGGTGGCAAGATCTTTCTGTGCTCTGGAGATTTCCGGCAGATCGCTCCCGTTGTTGTAAAGGCACGAACGGCAGATGCCGTCGCGTGCGTTTCTCTTCGGTCTTCGCGTCTGTGGCGACTGTTCCACGTCTTCTCTCTGACGACACCGCACAGGACGAGCAGTTCCGTTGACTACTCTGAATTCCTTCTCGCAGTAGGCAACGGCACTGTTCCGTCCACAACTTTCGGGGAGGGTAGAGAGAGTGACACACTTATTCCCTTGGCCGAGGTGAGATATGTCACAGCATTAGAAGTCCTCATCTCTACAGTCTTTCCTGCCGACGTACTCCGCGATCCAGATCAGTGTGCTCGTCGTGCGATCCTCTCGACTCTGAACGTGAACGTCAGGGAGATCAACGACATAATATTGAACTCCGTTGACGGTCGCCTTCATGAGCTGCGAAGCGCCGACACTGTGGACAGGGAAAACGATGACAACCTGGCTGTTGAAGTCCCTCTACTGAACCAGGCTACAGGCAAGGGTGTTCCTGATCACGTGCTGCGACTTAAGATCGGCTCAGTGTGCCTCATCATGAGGAATCTAAATATCGCTGACGGCCTTGTAAACGGCACTAAGGTCATTGTGACGGCTATAACCAATCGGTTGATTACCGTCAGACGCCCTCACGACGCGCAACCTATCGGTATTCCTAGAATAATCTTTAGGTTCGCGATCGTTGAAGGTTCGCCGTTACTTGTCCGTCGACGTCAGTTTCCTCTGATGCTAGCATACGCGATGACCGGCCACAAGAGCCAAGGTCAGACGATAGATCAGGTCGGAGTCGATCTTCGCACTGATTGTTTCACTCATGGCCAGCTGTACGTCCTGCTCAGTAGAGTTCGATGTCCGGAAGACATCGTTGTCCTCGTCCGCCCCGAAAGGGTACACAATGAAGTCGCCTACGCGAAGAACATCGTGTACGGCGAACTTCTTCAGTGAACCGGATTGAGATTGGCAGTAGGCTAGGGGGCCTGCCCAAACAAAACTCCCCGTCGTGATTGACACTGGCAGTAGGCTAGGGGGCCTGCCCAAACAAAACTCCCCGTCGAGATTGACACTGGCAGTAGGCTAGGGGGCCTGCCCAAACAAAACTCCCCGTCGTGATTGACACTGGCAGTAGGCTAGGGGACCTGCCCAAACAAAACTCCCCGTCGCGATTGACTAGGCAGTAGGCTAGGGGACCTGCCAAAACAAAACTCCCCGTAGTGACTGATTAGGCAGTAGGCAATGGGACCTGCCACAACAAAACTCCCCATTCTGATTGATGCGGCAGTAGGCTAGAGGGCCTGCCAAAACAAAACTCCTCGTCGATGTAAATAAGTTTTCTGTATATATGTAAATATATGGTCTCTATGTTTGCCGGCCTCCCCGTGGCGAGACTGGATACGTCATGCTTGCATTTAAAGCATTGACAAACTAACGGGCAAACAACAATTTCAACAATACATTATTACTAAATAATTTGACACCACAAGTACATACACAACTAAATATGCAAATATGAACACGACATTGAAGATTAACATTAACCAACGATTTATGTAATTTTGTTAATAATATATGGTCTCCACGTTTGCCGGCCTCCCCGTGGCGAGACTGGATACGTCATGCTTGCATTTAAAGCATCGACAAACTAACGGGCAAACAACAGTTTCAATAAAAAAAACATTATTACCCAATAATTTTACACAAGTATATACACAACTAAATATGCAAAGATGTACACGACATTGAAGATCAACATTAACCAACGATTTATGTAATTTTGTTAATAATATATGGTCTCCACGTTTGCCGGCCTCCCCGTGGCGAGACTGGATACGTCATGCTTGCATTTAAAGCATTGACAAACTAACGGGCAAACAACAGTTTCAATAAAAATACATTATTACCCAATAACTTTACACAAGTATATACACAACTAAATATGCAAAGATGTACACGACATTGAAGATCAACATTAACCAACGATTGATGTAATTTTGTTAATATTATAATATGGTCTCCACGTTTGCCGGCCTCCCCGTGGCGAGACTGGATACGTCATGCTTGCATTTAAAGCATTGACAAACTAACGGGCAAACAACAGTTTCAACAACAATAAGTTATTACCAAATCATTTGACACATGTATATACACAACCAAATATGCAAATTTCCACACGACATCAGAGAATATCATTGACTGTAATTTTGCTGTAATAGCTGTAATTTTGTTAATAATATATGGTCTCCGTATTTGAGCATTGACAAACTAACGGGCAAAGAACAGTTTTATCAACTTAAAGTTACTAGCAACTAATTTGACACAAACATATGTAGCGCTCAATCTCCCAACTTGCAGCCGTGATGCGTAAACAATATTAGTAACGGTTTGACCGCTATCGGACCCGAAATCTCAATTTTCACGAAAAATTAAAAGAATTTCGCACGTAATGGCGTTTTACGGCCTACCCAGGGGAGATACAGCAATATATTACTTGAACTTTATTGTATACCACATTATACACTAAATATTGTTTGATAATGTGTTTCCCACGAGAAAGGACACAGTTGGGGACACGTAAATTTAAAACCTCAAGTTCGATTTTAACCAACAACCGAATCCCTCCTGTCCCCGAATTCCGCTTATCCCCGAATTTGCAAGCGTACATCATGGGGGCCTGGGGGCGTAGCCCCCAGCGAGCCGAAGGCGAGTCCTATTATATATACAGCCGCATGTGAAACTGACTGACTGATATATGTATACAAATTCTAACTACTTCTAGAAGTGCTAGAAACTTGAAATTTTGCACGCAGGTACCTTTTGCCGTATAACCAACAGGAAAAAAGTCTGAAAACCGGACTTTTTTACTTTTAAACCCCTCAAAAAAATTCCCGAAAAAAATCGCGCATTCTTTACCCTTGCAAGCCTTTCTTGTAAGCCCGATAGCGGGCGAACCGTTGGAGCTAGCTTCGATCTGACGAAAAATCGTTAGTCAGGAATGAAAGTGAACAACAAAAAAGGTTCCAGTGACGTTTTGCTCTATCTTCCATGGTTTAAGCGACAAAACGCTCGAACATTTGACATTCCAGAGATTTTTTTTTGAAAAAAATAATGTTTCGAGCCCGATAGCGGCCGAACCGTTGGTCGTAGCTCAAATCTGAGATTTGACCCATCAAATTAGCAAATTACGTGATCTACAGAAATGGTCTAGTGACTTTTTGCCCTATCTCCATCGGTATGACCGCAATACGCGATTATGTGCAAAATTTTATGTAATTTTTACGTGAAAAAACTTTGTTTTTGGGTCGATAGCGGCGAAACAATTGGTCGGAGGTCAAAATAAAACAAAGGTTAGATTTAGTAAATAATATGATCTACAAAAAAGGTTCAGTTACTTTTTACTATATCTCCATTATTTTTGACCGCAAAACGCGATTAAGTGAAAATATTTGGAAATTTTCGCCTACAAATTTTCATTCCAGCCTTGATAGTGGCTAAAACGGTTGGTCGTAGCTCAAAACACGTCATTTAACAACTTTTAGTAAACGACGTGTTCTATAAAAAAAGTCCAGTAACTTTTTGCCTTATCCTAAGTGGTCTGGCCTAAAAAACCTGTTTAAAAGGAAATATTTTATAATTTTTAGATGAACATTTTGTTTCTGGAGGCAGTAGCAGCCGAACCATTGGTCATAAACTTAAATCCTAAATGTTCAATAACTAGACAGAATTTTACCAATCACCAAATCTCTTAACCCCCCTTTGGGAAGTTCCCAGGATGACCAGATAACCCCCTGATATGTCTTAACCCTTGGTAACGTTAACCCCTCCCCCCCTGGGAATTCCTTGTATGACCTCATGTCCCGAATTTTACCTATCAATAAACCACTCTTATCCCTTTAATTAGGCAAACACCCTAGTTTTACATCCTTTAAATAAGCCTGGAAAACTCTATAAATGGTAAAATATTTGTCGTGGGATTGGCAATTTTTTGAGTTTTAAATTTATGTGCGATAAATATTTGTGTAATTCATTCCAGATTCAGACTGCACTTGCTTTGCTAGGTTAACGAGTGAAATACAACCCCTACATTAGAAATTAGCTGAGCGTTTAGCTAAGCGTCAGTAGTAGATATGGACAGAGTGAAGTTTTGTTTTGTTCACAGACACAACACCCTCAAAAATAGACCCCAGTGTGTCATTTACCCCCGGGTAACATTAACCCCCCCCCCCCGCCCCCCCCGGGAATTTACTGGTAAGACCAGATAACCTCCTGAGTAAAAATAAACCCCCTGATGTCTTAAACCCCCGATAACATTAAACCCCCCCAGGGAATTTCTCGGCATGACCTCATGTCCGAATTTTTACCAATCACCAAATCCCTCTCATCCCCGATTTTGCTAGCGTACATCAGATCTACCAATCACCAAATCCTTTAACCACCCCCGGGAATTTTCCTGTTATGACTAGATAACCTCCTGAGTAAATTAAACCCCCTGATGGCTTAACCTCGGTAAGATTAACTTCCCCGCCCTGGGAATTTCCTGGCATGACTATATACACTCCTGAGCAAATAAAACCCCCTAAGCAACATTAAAAATGGTGACTTAGGGTAGGTGTTTTACTATATTTCCACTCAACAATTTACAATAGTTGACAGGTGCAGACTTTACTACCACACTCTGTACTTCCTAAACCAGAGCTCGTAGCTCAAATCTGATGGCATAATCGAAACCCCCAAAATTAAATTTCCGACAAGAAAGGTCCGGTCACTTTTTGTCGTATCTCTAACGTTTTAGCCGCAAAATGCCCTCAAAGTCAAAAGTTTGGACGAATCCGGAAAAAAATCAATAAAAAGGTCAATTTTTAAATCCCTTGTCATTTACCTAATGTCCGGACTTAACCAGTCACCGAATTCCGCTTATCCATCCCGAATTTTAAGCATCTACCTTGGGGGCCTGGGGCGTAGCCCCCAGCGAGCCGAAGGCGAGTCCCATATAATATACAGCCGCATGTGAAACCACTCACTCACTCACTGACTGACAGATATATACAAATTCTAACATAGTTCTAGAAGTGCTGGAAACTTGAAATTTGGCATGCAGGTACCTTTTGCAATATAACCCAGAGGAAAAGTCTGAAAACCGGACTTTTTTACTTTTAAACCCCTCAAAAAAATTATTAAAAAAAATCGCACATTCTTTACCCCTGCAGGCCTTTTTTGTAAGCCCGATAGCGGGCGAACCGTTCGAGCTAGCTCGGATCTGACGAAAAATTCATGGTCAGGAATGAAATGAACTACAAAAAAGGTCCAGTGACTTTTTGCTCTATCTTCCATGGTTAAGCGACAAAACGCTCGAACATTTGACATTCCAGAGATTTTTTCGCTTGAAATGAATGTTTCGAGCCAGATAGCGGCCGAACGGTAGGTCGTAGCTCAAATCTGATTGACCCATCAAATTAGCAAATTACGTGATCTACAGAAAAGGTCCAGTGACTTTTTGCCCTATCTCTATCGGTATGACCGCAATACGCGATTATGTGCAAAATTTGTGTAATTTTCCTGTGCAAAATTATATTTAGGGCCCGATAACGGCCAATCGATTAGGCATAGCTCAAAACAAAACAAAAGAGCAACTTATAAAATTGTGTGATCTAAAAAAAAGTTCCAGTCACTTTTGGGCCCTATCTTTATTAATTCAGCCGAAAAATGTGATTATGTGCAAAATTTTTGTAAATTTCACGTGAAAATTTAGTTTCAGATATCCATTGCGGCCAAACCGTTGATCGTAGCCCAAAACAGATTGAAGACTGGACTTAGGAAATCACGTGATGTACAAAAAGGCTTCAGTTACTTTTTGCCCTATCGTCAATGGTTTGGCTGCAAAACGTGTTTAAATATAAACATTTTGTCATTTTTACATGAGATTTCTGTTTCTGGAGGCGGTAGCGGGCGAACTATTGGTTGTAGCTTGAATATTAAATTTTGATAACCATAAAATGATTAAATTTACAAAAAAGCCCACGCACCTTTTTTGTGTGTCCTTCCGTAAGCCTGAAAAAACTCTCTTAAAAGCAAATTATTTATCGTGAATTAGCAATTTTTGGAGATGTTTCATTTATATGTGGCCGATATTTGTGTAATTCATTCCAGATTCAGATTGCACTTGCTTTGCTAGGTTAAGGGGTGAATACAACTCCACATTGGAAATTGGCTGAGCGTTAGCTAAGCGTCAATAGTAGAAGGGGATAGAGTGAATTTTTATTACGTTCACAGACAAAACACCCTCTAAAATAAACCCAAATGTGTCATTAATACCTTGTAACATTAACCCCACCCCCTGAATGTCCTGGTATGACCAGATAACCTCCTGAGCAAATTAAACCCCCTGATGTCTTAACCTTTGGTAACATTAAACCCCCCCCCCCCCAGGGAGTTTCCTGGCATGACCTCACGTCCGAATTTTACCAATCACCAAATATCTTAACGTTCCCCCCCCCCCCCCGGGAATTACCTGGTATGAACAGATGGCCTTCTCAGTAAATAAAACTCCCAGATGTCTTGACCCCTGGTAATATTAAACCCCCCCCCAGGGAATTTCCTGTCATGACCTCATGTCCAAATTTTACCAATCACCAAATCTCTTAACGCCCCCCTCCTCGGGAATTACCTGGTAAGACCACATAACATCCTGAGTAAATTAAACCCCCTGATGTCTTAACCCCTGGTAACATTATCCCCCCACCCCCAGGAAATTTCCTGGCATGACCTCATGTCCCGAATTTTACCAATCACCAAATCCCTCTTATCCCCAAATTTGCAATTTACCCTATCCTCGATGGTTTGGCAGCATTACGCGTTTTAAAGTATTGATTTTTTAAGTTTTACGTGAGATTTTGTTTTCTGGGCATTATTGCGGCCAAACTTATAATTGTAGCACAAAATAAAAATTTTATTTTAATAGTAATTGACGCGATCTACAAAAAATGTCCAGTGACTTTTTGCTCTATCTCCATTGGTTTGGCCGGAAAACGCGATTAAGTGAAAATTGTTTTAAATATTCTCCTAAAAATATACCTTTTGGACTTGATAGCGGCTAAACGTTTAAAGTTAAAATAAAGTGAACATCGGTTATTAATACAAATTAATTCAATCAATAAAAAAGATCCAGTGAGTTTATGCCCTATCTCCATCTGTTTGGCTGCAAAACGCTATTGAACAAAGATTTTTTTTCGATTTTTCAACAACATTTTACTCCTGATCCGGTCGCGACCGAACGATCATCAATAGCTCAAATGTGTTTATATTGTCTGTTAGAAAATGAGTAGATCTACAAAAAAGGTCCTTTGTACGTTTCCCGTATCTTTAACGGTTAACCTGAAAATCAGAATAATATAAAATTAATAGATAGGGACGGAATGCTGTTTTTACTGAGCAGACTTTTAGTAAATAATAAATAGCGGCCGAACTAGAGGTTATATCAAAATTCTGAGGGCAGAACACCCAAAACAAATTATATTTCCTACAAGAAATGTCCAGTCACTTTTTATCATATCTTCAACGGTTAAGCGACAATACGTCATCAAAGTTAAAAGTTTGGTTCACGTTGTAAAACTGAGTCTATCCCTATCTACTATACTTGAAATGCAGGGTTCGCCTAGCTCTGTACGGTACGTAACAGAGTACCTTAGGCCGTGTGAAACAGAGGCTGATCTATTCGTAAATTCGTAGATAGGGACGGAGAAATTTTCGAATACAAAACATTCTGAAAGCTTTGAATTGTTGGAACACTCTACATTAGTCTTCCAAGTTACTTGTTTCTTTTAACTCTTGTTATTATTCATTTGTTCACGGTAAGGACTATGTCCTTTTATTGCGTTGCTAAGGGCTCTTTCCATCAAGGGAATGAGCAGTTGTTTCCGACGAGCAAAAACTCCCAGTGCACTGCGATTTCTGCTTGTGCCCTTGCCTGGAAGACTCTTAGATTGGAATTTTCTACAGCGGCTATCGATACGATTCTCATCACTGGTGATCGTATTTACAAAACATTGCGAGATGAGAATCGTATGGGTGGAAACCGGTATTTGTCTCCTGATGAACTTCCTACCGATTTTCTCATTCATGAACAATCCGTATCCGTTGTAGAAAATTCCTATGTGCACGACGCTCTGTATCCTTTGGCAGTGGGAGATATGGGTGACTGTATTTTATCTCTGTCTAATGTTTTGGAGGGTTTGATGGCCGAGGATTTTGAAAACATTGGGTTTCTCTTCACGGGACAAACGGTTACAGTTGCTTTTTGGCGCTCCCAGGAACAGCTGTACTTGTTTGATCCTCATCCAGTGAACGAGGACAGAGTGTACGATTTGGCTGATGAACAAAAAAACCTTGCCCGCCTCTTCCAGTGCGAGAACTATTCAGCACTGGCCACGTTATTGATGTCAAATGCTGCTCTGGATGGGTCAGTGAGACAGTTCAGTGTAACTAGATTAAGATTTTCTATGCCGGCCCTTAGTTACAGTGAACCGTTACAGATAAATTCAGAAACATTCGAAATTAAACCACTAGCATGTAATACACGGTCTAAACTCCACAAAGAAAATGATTTTGAATATGCCAGAGTTAAAAATATTCCTAAGGTAGTTTTATCCCCATTAAAAAGTGTGATTAAATGTAAAACCATTGGAAGACCGAAGAAAATACGTCGTGGACGCCCTAAAACACTCACAACAACGAGAGACGAGCAAGTGAGAGAGGCGAGCAAAAGATACGTTCAGCGGAATCCTAAAATAAGTCGTGACACAAATCGTAAATATCTAGCACAAAACCCCGAAATCCACAGGAAAGCAGTCCGTATTTATAGCCTACAGCATCCTGAAGTCCACAGAGAATCTGTTCGCCGATACGACGTGCAGCATCCTGAAGTCAACAGAGATGCTGTCCGCCGTTATAGCCTACAGCATCCTGAGGTCAACAGAGATGCTGTCCGCCGTTATAGTCAACAGCATCCTGAAGTCCACAGAGAATCTGTTCGCCGATACGACGCGCAGCATCCTGAAGTCCACAGAGAAGCTGTTCACCGGTACTACAAACAAAATGTGGAAACATGTCGGGGAAAAGTTCAGGGGTTCCGTTTGTTAAATCCTAAGCTAGCCGAACTTCGTCACTTGCCAATTTCACTTGCTCGGCTCATCGTTGCCCACGGACCAATGGCACATTGGAGTGGTGCATTACTTTACAATATTAACAACTACAAGCTAAAGAAAACCTGCCTTTGGAATGATGACGTATTTATCTGTCCTCACTGCCAAGCACCTTTGTTCGCGGAAGAAGAAGATAGAAAAAAGTGGTGTTGTGGAGAGGGAGCATACAATGTGACCAATTTACCACCTCTCAATGCATCATTCTACTCTAACCGACGCTTCCTCGACAGAGCGCGTGCTTACAATGACCTCTTTGCTCTCTGTGCCCTCGAAATTTCTGGCGGATACCGGCACCCAAGTGGCCTCTCATTCTTCAAAATCGAAGGGAGGATGTATCACCAGGTGTACAGCTTGGACGCTCCCGGCCAAAGGTTTGTTACTGCGGGCGGTGACGTCCAATTCGTAAATCGGTGCCGCCTTTACATCGACGATGGCGAAGAACGCAGGAACATTGCCATTAGTAGATCACTTGATGCCGCCACAGTGGACGAAATTAAAAATTATTTAGATTCGTTAAACCCTTATGTCCATGACTTCCGGCGGTTAAGTGATGAGCCCTTGGTAAACGCTCACTTAGAATTCCAGATTACAAGTCGAGCTACTCATGGCAATGTTCTTGGTGACAGGCAAAGAGGTATTGAAGTGCACGCCGTGCTTAGTTGTGATGACGCAGTCACTGAGCCTCGTAGGCTCACCGTCTGGAAAGTGGGGGCTGGAAGACCTTCTACCATCGATCTCTTTAGTCCTCTGATGGAGCCCTTCCAGTACCCACTTCTCTATCCGCAAGGCACTTTGGGTTGGCACATCGGCATGCTGGATAATAACGGGAAAAAACTTTCCCAATATAACTATTCACGTTGTCTCTTGCTCTCCAATCCTCGTTTTTCTTATCTTGGCCGTCTTTCTCAAGCGTGGCAGGTCGAAATGTTTGCGAGGTTTGAAGAGGAGAGACTTCGTTTCATAAAATATTCCCAGTCAAGGTCTTCAGCCCAAAATGCCATGCGGATAGGACAGCTGAATGAACTTCTTGATGCTCAACGTAATAGTCTGGCAGGAAGGCAGGTTAGAGATGACATAGCAGGAGACGAGACCGTCCAAGGTGAGGGTGGGGCACAGCCTGGCAAAGTTTACCTCCCAAGTACGTTCACTGGTGGGCCCAGGTACATGAAAATCCATTACGAGAACGCGATGGCTCTCGTCACACGCCTGGGTTCACCAACGTACTTCCTAACATTCACGTACAGTGCGACTTGGGAGGAAAACAAGAGAGCGTGTCCTCACGGCAGTGGACGCAGTGACCCTAGCACGGCTTGCAGAGTCTTCCAGATCAAACTCCTCGAGCTTCTTCGAGATCTGCGGAGCGGAGCGATGTTCGGCTGCACGAACTATATCGTCTACGTCATCGAAATGCAAATGAGGGGCCTTCCTCATGCCCACATTGTGTTTAAGATTGACGGAGACGGTCCAGTACAAGCAGACGAAATCGACTCTGTAATCCGCGCGGACATCCCCTCGGAAGAAGAAGCCGGTGGAAGACTCAGGAAGTTGGTGTTGCAGCACATGATCCACGGTCCTTGTGGCACTGATCATCGCACCGACTTCCTGTGCTGGGACGCTGTTAAGGGTTACTGCACAAAGTTCTATCCCAAGCCTTCATGCCAGACAACCCACGTAGATGATAGAGGATTCGTTCAGTACAGGCGGGACTATAGTAATACTGGTCAAATCAAGTCACGCAACAGGTCTGTTACTGTTCACGATGGATGGGTTGTGCCATATAACGCTGCACTACTGCTAAAGTATGAAGCACACATTAACTTGGAGCTTGCTTCTACCCGTCGCGTCATCAAGTATCTATTCAAATACCTGATGAAGGGTGGATCACTTCAAAATGTCACCGTCACTCCTTTGTGGCAACAAGAGGACGAGGTAGAACACTATGTGACTAAGAGAATGGTTGGTGCAAGCGACGCATGCTGGCGTCTCTTGGACTTCCCAATCTCAAAGTCAGAGCCAACAGTTGAGTGTCTACCCGTCCATCTTGAGGGTAAACAGCACGTCTGTTTTCGTCCCGGTGATCTCACCTCCGCGATAATTAGATCAAGCTCCAAGTTAATATTGTATTTTAACAGACCTGTTGATAAAACTTTTGACAATTTAACTTATCTGACATTTTTTGAGAACTACATTATACATGACAAAAGACCAAAAACAGAACAAATATATGAACATCAAGACGGGAAACACTTCGTCACACCTCGCCAGCGTGGAGGGAAGGTATGTAGGGTCTTTTGGGTCTCGCCTAATCGTGGAGAACTCTACTACCTTCGGATGCTTCTCTTGTCAACACCTTGTCGCGGCTACTCTGACCTCCTGTCACGCGGTGGTCCTGATTGCCGTACGTTCCAGGAGGTTTGTCGTCAGCTCGGCTTGATTGAGGACGAGGATGAGTACCGCGAAGCGCTGCGAGAGGCTTCTGGGTTCATGGTCGCTTCAAGGCTTCGTTCCTTCTTCGTGCTCCTTTGTAATATGGGTGCTCCTGCAGCTATTCTGTGGGAATCCTTCCGTGACACCCTTTGCGAGGACCACTTGGAAAGGAGCCCACTTGACCCCGAAAGAGCGTATACACTTTCCTTGATCGATATCGATCGCAGTCTACGTCGGCAGGGATTGTCTTTATTGGATTGTGGTCTCCCCGACGTGCAGGATGACACGACGGAAGTGGGAAGGGAGCTGTTGGACTATGGCGAGAACCAACAGCGGGCCATTGTCGAGGAATGGGAACAAAAGCTCTCAGAAGACCAGAGACGCGTTCTGCAACACGTGTGTTCCCTTCTTGACAACCCCGGTGACCGCCGATCTTCAAGAGTAATCTTCCTCGATGGTCCTGGGGGATATGGCAAAACTTCCCTTCTTCGTGTCATACTGGCACACGTGCGTAGTTGTCGTCAGATTGCACTGGCCGTCGCCAGCTCGGGCATCGCTGCAGGGAACATGCCAGGTGGTTCAACGGCACACAGCATGTTCCGGCTTCCCCTCGATCTGGGCGACGGGTCTGGCGTTTGGAACATAACCAACGGGTCCCAGCGCGCAGAACTGATCAGAGCTGCTCAGCTCATCGTCTTTGACGAGGCCCCGATGGCGCATCGCTACATCTTCGAGATCCTCGACCGCTCGCTACGAGATCTTATGAACCGCGATGAGCCATTCGGTGGCAAGATCTTTCTGTGCTCTGGAGACTTCCGGCAGATCGCACCCGTTGTTGTGAAAGCACGAACGGCAGCTGCCGTCGCGTGCGTTTTCTCTTCGGGCCTCGCATCTGTGGCGTCTGTTCCGCGTCTTTTCTCTGACGACACCGCACAGGACGAGCAGTTCCGTTGACTACTCTGACTTCCTTCTCGCAGTAGGCAACGGCACTGTTCCGTCCACAATTTTCGGGGAGGGTAGAGAGAGTGACATACTTATTCCCTTGACCGAGGTGAGGTATGTCACTGCATTACAAGTCCTCATTTCAACCGTTTTTCCTGCCGACGTACTCCGCGATCCCGATCAGTGTGCTCGTCGTGCGATCCTCTCGACTCTGAACGTGAACGTTAGAGAGATCAACGACATAATTTTGAAACTCTGTAGACGGTCGCCTTCATGAGCTGCGAAGCGCCGACACTGTGGACCGTGAAAACGATGACAATCTTGCTGTTGAAGTCCCTCTACTGAACCAGGCTACAGGCAAGGGTGTTCCTGATCACGTGCTGCGACTTAAGATCGGCTCAGTGTGCCTCATCATGAGGAATCTAAACATCGCTGACGGCCTTGTAAACGGCACTAAGGTCATTGTGACGGCTATAACCAATCGGTTGATTACCGTCAGACGCCCTCACGACGCGCAACCTATCGGTATTCCTAGAATAATCTTTAGGTTCGCGATCGTTGAAGGTTCGCCGTTACTTGTCCGTCGACGTCAGTTTCCTCTGATGCTGGCATACGCGATGACCGGCCACAAGAGCCAAGGTCAGACAATAGATCAGGTCGGAGTCGATCTTCGCACTGATTGTTTCACTCATGGCCAGCTGTACGTCCTGCTCAGTAGAGTTCGATGTCCGGAAGACATAGTTGTCCTCGTCCGCCCCGAAAGGGTACACAATGAAGTCGCCTACGCGAAGAACATCGTGTACGGCGAACTTCTTCAGTGAACCGGATTGAGATTGGCAGTAGGCTAGGGGGCCTGCCCAAACAAAACTCCCCGTCGAGATTGACACTGGCAGTAGGCTAGGGGGCCTGCCCAAACAAAACTCCCCGTCGTGATTGACACTGGCAGTAGGCTAGGGGGCCTGCCCAAACAAAACTCCCCGTCGTGATTGACACTGGCAGTAGGCTAGGGGACCTGCCCAAACAAAACTCCCCGTCGTGATTGACTAGGCAGTAGGCTAGGGGACCTGCCAAAACAAAACTCCCCGTAGTGACTGATTAGGCAGTAGGCAATGGGACCTGCCAGAACAAAACTCCCCATTCTGATTGATGCGGCAGTAGGCTAGAGGGCCTGCCAAAACAAAACTCCTCGTAGATGTAAATAAGTTTTTTGTATATATGTAAATATATGGTCTCTATGTTTGCCGGCCTCCCCGTGGCGAGACTGGATATGTCATGCTTGCATTTAAAGCATTGACAAACTAACGGGCAAACAACAAAATTCATTAATACATTATTACCAAATAATATGACACCACAAGTACATACGCAACTAAATATGCAAAGATGTACACAGATGTAAATATATGGTCTCTATGTTTGCCGGCCTCCCCGTGGCGAGACTGGATACGTCATGCTTGCATTTAAAGCATTGACAAACTAACGGGCAAACAACAATTTCAACAATACATTATTACCAAATAATTTGACACAAGTACATACACAACTAAATATGCAAAGATGTACACGACATTGAAGATTAACATTAACCAACGATTTATGTAATTTTGTTAATAATATATGGTCTCCACGTTTGCCGGCCTCCCCGTGGCGAGACTGGATACGTCATGATTGCATTTAAAGCATTGACAAACTAACGGGCAAACAACAGTTTCAATAAAAATACATTATTACCCAATAATTTTACACAAGTATATACACAACTAATTATGCAAAGATGTACACGACATTGAAGATCAACATTAACCAACGATTGATGTAATTTTGTTAATAATATATGGTCTCCACGTTTGCCGGCCTCCCCGTGGCGAGACTGGATACGTCATGCTTGCATTTAAAGCATTGACAAACTAACGGGCAAACAACAGTTTCAACAGCAATAAGTTATTACCAAATCATTTGACACATGTATATACACAACCAAATATGCAAATTTCCACACGACATCAGAGAATATCATTGACTGTAATTTTGCTGTAATAGCTGTGATTTTGTTAATAATATATGGTCTCCGTATTTGAGCATTGACAAACTAACGGGCAAAGAACAGTTTTATCAACTTAAAGTTACTAGCAACTAATTTGACACAAACATATGTAGCGCTAAATCTCCCAACTTGCAGCCGTGTTGCGTAAACAATATTAGTAACGGTTTGACCGCTATCGGACCCGAAATCTCAATTTTCACGTAAAAATTAAAAGAATTTTCGCACGTAATGGCGTTTTACGGCTGTAAGGGAGATACAGCAATATATTACTTGAACTTTCTTGTAGACCACATTATACACTAAATATTGTTTCCCACGAGAAAGGACACAGTTGGGGACACGTAAATTTAAAACCTCAAGTTCGATTTTAACCAACAACCGAATCCCTCCTGTCCCCGAATTCCGCTTATCCCCGAATTTGCAAGCGTACATCATGGGGGCCTGGGGGCGTAGCCCCCAGCGAGCCGAAGGCGAGTCCTAATATAATATACAGCCGCATGTGTAACTGACTGACTCACTCACTGACTGACAGATATATACAAATTCTAACATAGTTCTAGAAGTGCTGGAAACTTGAAATTTGGCATGCAGGTACCTTTCGCAATATAACCCAGAGGAAAAGTCTGAAAACCGGAATTTTTTACTTTTAAACCCCTCAAAAAAATTCCCAAAAAATCGCGCATTCTTTACCCCTGCAGGCCTTTTTTGTAAGCCCGATAGCGGGCGAAACCGTTGGAGCTAGCTCGGATCTGACGAAAAATCATGGTCAGGAATGAAGTGAACTACAAAAAAAGGTCCAGTGACTTTTTGCTCTATCTTCCATGGTTAAGCGACAAAACGCTCGAACATTTGACATTCCAGAGATTTTTTCGCTAAAAATAATGTTTCGAGCCCGATAGCGGCCGAACGGTTGGTCGTAGCTCAAATCTGATTGACCCATCAAATTAGCAAATTGCGTGATCTACAGAAAAGGTCCAGTGACTTTTTGCCCTATCTCTATCGGTTTGGCCGCAAAAACGCGATTATGTGCAAAATTTGTTGTAATTTTTACGTGAAAACTTTGTTTTTGGGGTCGATAGCGGCGAAACCATTGGTCGGAGGTCAAAATAAGACAAACGTTTTATTTAGGAAATAAGATGATCTACAAAAAAGGTCCAGTGACTTTTTACTATATCTCCCTTAGTTTTGACCGCAAAACGCGATTAAGTGAAAATATTTGGAAATTTTTCGCCTAAAAATTTACATTCCGGGCTTGATAGCGGCCTAAAACGGTTGGTCGTAACTCAAAACAAATTTTAAACGGGATTTAGGAAATCACGTGATCTACAGAAAAGGTTCAGTGACTTCGGGAGTTGGCTGAGCGTTAGCTAAGCGGTCAATAGTAAGATAGGGACAGAGGAATATTTATTATGTTCACAGACCACAATACCCTCTAAAAAAGGCCCAAGTGTGTCATTAACCCCCGGTAATATTAACCCCCCCCGGGGATTTCCTGGTATGACCTGATAACCTCCTGTACATTCAACCCCCTGATGTGTTAACCCCCCTGGTAACATTAAAACCCCCCCAGGGAATTTCCTGCAATGACCTCATGTCCGAATTTTACCAGTCACCAAATATCTTAACCCCCCCCCCCCCTGGGAAGATCCTGGTATGACCAGATAACCCCCTGGAGACTTATCCCCCGGTAACGTTAACCCCCCCTGGGAATTTGTTCATATGACCAGACAATATCCTGACGAAATTAAACCCCCTCTTGTCTTAACCTCCTTAACATTAATCACCCACCCAGGAATTTTCTCGGGGCCTTGACTAGATAGTCCTCCCTCCCTCCCCCCTCCCCCCCTCCTCCCTCCCCCTCCTCCCTCCCTGGTGATATTAAAACCCCTGTTTCGACTTTAAAATACTGCCTTGAGGTTCGGTTTTTATTATGTTTATACTAAACAATTCAAGATAGTTGGACCCGTGCAGACTTTTCTTTCTCCCGAGCTCATTTCTGGCTAAACCATAGGTCGTAGATCAGATCTGATGGGCACAATCGAAACACAAAATTAAATTTCCAACAAGAAAGGTCCAGTCACTTTTTGTCGTATCTCTAACGGTTTAACCGCAAAATGCCCTCAAAGTCAAAAGTTTTTTACGAATCCGGAAAAAAAATCTATGAAAAAAAGGTCCAATTTTTTAAATCCCTTGTCATTTACTTAATGTCCGGACTTAAACCAGTCACCGAATTCCCGCTTATCCCCGAATTTGCAAGCGTTTACTTTGGGGGCCTGGGGGCGTAGCCCCCAGCGAGCCGAAGGCGAGTCTAATAT
Source organism: Homalodisca vitripennis (assembly GCF_021130785.1). Lineage (NCBI taxonomy): Eukaryota > Metazoa > Arthropoda > Insecta > Hemiptera > Cicadellidae > Homalodisca > Homalodisca vitripennis. Next base: position 40,327 of record NW_025780685.1, read on the forward strand.
AACTAATACAGACCGCATGTGAAACTGACTGACTGATATATGTATACAAATTCTAACATAGTTCTAGAAGTGCTGGAAACTTGAAATTTGGCACGCAGGTACCTTTCACAATATGACCCGGAGGAAAAGTCTGAAAACCGGACTTTTTAACTTTTAAACCCCTCAAAAAAAATTCCTCAAAAATCGCGCATTCTTTACCCCTGCAGGCATTTTTTGTAAGCCTGATAGCGGGCGAACCGTTGGAGCTAGCTTCAATCTGACGAAAAATCGTTAGTCAGGAATGAAGTGAACTACAAAAAAGGTCCAGTGACTTTTTGGTCCTATCTCGTGTGGTTAAGCAACAAAACGCGGGAATGTTTTGACATTCCAGAGATTTTTTCGCTTAAAATAAAGTTTCGAGCCTGATAGCGGCCGAACGGTAGGTCGTAGCTCAAATCTGATTGACCCATCAAATTAGCAAATTGCGCGATCTACAGAAAAAGGTCCAGTGACTTTTTTGCCCTATCTCTATATGGTTTTGGCCGAAAAAAAACGTGATTATGTGCAATTTTGTTGTAATATTTACGTGAAAAGTTTTGTTTTTGAGGTCGATAGCGGCGAAACTATTGGTCGGAGGGCAAAATAAAACAAAGGTTAGATATAGGAAATGGAGTGATCTACATAAAAAGGTGTAAGTGACTTTTTACTCTATCTCCATTATTTTGGCCGCAAAACGCGATTAAGTGAAAATATTTGGAAATTTTCGCCTACAAATATTACATTCCGGGATTGATAGCTGCCTTAAACGGTTGGTCGTAGCTCAAAACAAATTTTCAATCAGATTTAGCAAAAAAAGTGATCTACAAAAAAGCCCTCAGTAACATTTTGCCCTATCTCCATTGGTTTGGCCGAAAAACGTGATTATGTGCAATTTTTTTGTAATATTTACGTGAAAAGTTTGTTTTTTGAGGTCGATATAGCGGCAAAACCATTGGTCGGAGGTCAAAATAAATCAAAGGTTTAATTTAAGAAATAATGTGATCTACAAAAAAGGTCAAGTGACATTTTACTCTATCTCCATTGTTTGTCCGCAAAACGCTAATTAAGTGAAAATATTTTGAAATTTTCGCCTAAAAATTTACCTTTCGGGCCTTCGATAGAGCGGCTAAAACGGTTGGTCGTAAGCTCAAAACAAATTTTCACTAGGATTTAGAAAACAGCGCGGTCTACAAAAAAGGTCCAAGTGACATTTTTGCCCTATACCCAATGGTTTTGGCCGCAACACACGTGGTTTTAAAGTGTTGAATTTCTAAGTTTTACATGAGATTTTGTTTTCTGGGCTAGATCGCAGACAAAACTATGTTTAAGTAGCGCAAATTAGAAAAATTTTATTTTAATCACTACAATAATGCGGTCCTACAAAAAAGGACCAGTGACTTATTACTCTATCATTCCATGGTGTAGCCTTAAAACGTGATTATGTTTTAAAAATTTCTCTTAAAAACTTACCTTTCGGGCTCGATATTGGACGAACCATTGGCCCTAGCTTAAATGTAACATGTTTAATAATTAGCTTATTCATATGATTCCTAAGAGAAAAGGTTCTGCAGCTTATTTTTTTTTTTTTACCCCCCCCCCGTCGTTTATCTTTTCGTAAGTCTCATAAATGCTATAAATGGCTGAATATTCTTTGTCGTCAATTTTAGGTGTTTTAAATTTGCAACTATAAATTAGTGCGAATTCATGCTGGTTCCAGATTTGACCTTGTATTAACTACGTGAACGAGTGACTACAATAGCCCCCCCCTCCACATCGGGAGTTAGCTGGAGCGTTAGTGAAGCTTCAATAGTAGATAGGTAGACTAGCAGAGTGCTTTTTTAATTAATTTAATGAAATAGTGATTCCCTTATCAACACTCAGGTAATGGAATTATGATTTCCGAAGTAATTTAAAAACCCCCTGATCAACGTTTTATTTTTGATCAAAAATTACTGTACACATGATCCTCGTGGCCCAGACACACATTACCAAGAAAAGTAAACCACGCGTTCTTATAATCCCTCGAGAACATTAATCCCCCTCCCGGGATTTTTCCCTTTTTTTTTTTTTTTTTTTCCTGGTTGATGAACTCCTGATAAAATTAAACCCCCTGTTTAACTTAATAATCTGATAAAGGTAGTTATTAATTTATTTACACTAAATCTATTTACACCATAAGCTAACCAGTGCAGACTTTTATGCCAAGCGTTGTACCGACTAAACCATAGGTCGTAGCTTAAATCTGATGGCATAATCGAAAGACAAAATTAAAATTTTCCGACAAGAAAGAGTTCCAGTCACTTTTTGCTTGTATCTCTAACGGTTAAGCTACAAAATGGCCTTAGATTCAAAACTTTGATAAAAACTGGAAAATTCAAAAAAATAGGTCTGATACTATTTCGTATTCCGGTTATTCCCCGAATTTGGACCAACTCCTCAAAAGGGGGCCTGGGGTGTGTCATTAACCCCCCGCTAACATTAACCCCCCACGGGATTTCCTAGTATGACCAGATAACTCTCCTGAGTACATTAAAACCCTGTGTATTAACCCCACCCGGGTAACATAAACCTCCTCCCAGGGAATTTCCTGGATGAACCTCATGTCCGAAATTTTACCAATAACCACAATCTCTTAACCCCCCCCCCAGGCACAAGATTCCTGGTAAGACCAGACAACCCCCCTCGGTGTCTTATCCCGGTAACGTTAACCCCCCCTTGGGGATTTCCTGGCATGGACTCATCGCCGAATTTTACCAATATCCAAACTCTCTTATCCCCAAATTTGCAAGCGTACATCACATTTACCAAACACCGAATCCTTTAACCACCCCTGGGAAGTTCCTGGTATGACCAGATAACCTCCTGAGTCTTTTCCAGGGCCAACGTTAACCCCCCCCCTCCTGGGAATATTCCTGGCATGGACATAGGTCGAAATTTTACCCTATCACCAAATAATCTTATCCCCGAATTTGCAAGCGCACATACTTTGGGGGCATGGGGGCGTAGCCCCCAGCGAGCCCGCTAGGCGAGTCATATATACTTATAAAAACCCGCATGTGTAATCACTGACTGACTCACTCATACGTATACTATTCTATACACTCTTCTAGATGAGTTAGAGAACTTTGAAATTTGGTACACCGATTGCCTTTCCCACGTGTAACACAGGAAAAGTACGAAAAGTGCGTGAATTTTTCATTTTCAACCCCTCAAAAAAACTTGTCCCAAAAAAATCGCGCATTCTTGCACCCCTGCAGGCATTTTTTGTAAGCCCGATTTGGGGCGTAACAGATTGGAGCTAGCTCGGATCTGACGGAAAATTCATGGTCAGGAATGAAGATGAACTAAAAAAAGGTTCTAATGGACTTTTTTGCTCTATCTTCCATGGTTAAGCGACAAAACGCTCGAACATTTGAAATTCCAGAGATTTTTTCGATAAAAATAATGTTTCAAGCCCGATAGCACGGCCGAACCGTTGGTCGTAGCTCAAATCTGATTGAACCATCAAATTCGCAGCAAATTGCGCGATCTACAGAAGAGGTCATAGTAATCTTTTGCCCTATCTCGATTGGTTTGGCCGAAAAACGTGATTTATGTACAATTTTGTTGTAACTTTTACGCGTAACTTCTGTTTTTGGGGTCGGATTGCGGCGAAACCATTGGTCGGAGGTCAAAATAAGACTAATCGTATTATTTTAGGAAATAAGATGACCTACAATAAAACGGTCCAGTGACTTTTTTAATATATTTCCCTTAGTTTGACCGCAAAACGCGATTAAGTGAAAATATTGGACATTTTCGCCTAGAAAATTTACATTCGGGACTTGATAGCGGACTAAACGGTTGGTCGTAACTCCAAAACAAATTCTTAAACGGGGGATTTAGGTAATCACGTGAATCTACAGAAAAGGTTCAGTGACTAGGGAGTTGGCTGAGCGTTAGCTAAGTGTCAATCGTAGATAGGGTGCAGAGGAATATTTATATATGTCACAGGACACAATACCCTCTAAAAAAGGGCCCAAGGTGTCATTAACCCCCCGGTATTATTAACCCCCCCCGGGGATTTCCTGGTATAGACCTGATAAAACCTCATGTACATTCAACCCCACCTGATGTGTTAAACCCCCCTGGGAACAATAAACCCCCCAGGGAATTTCCCTGCCATGACCTCATGTTCCGAATTTTACAGTCACCAAATCTCTTAACCCCCCCACTGGGAAGATCCAGGTATGACCAGATACCCCCTGGAGACTTATCCCCCGGTAACTTAACCCCCCTGGGAAATTTGTTCATATTGACCAGACAATATCTGACGAAATTAAACCCCACCTCTTGTCTTAAACCCCTCTTAACATTAATCCACCACCAGGGAATTTCTAGCCTTGATAGATTGTTCCTGGTGATATTAAACCCCCTGTTCGACTTAAAATACTGCCTCGAGGTCGGTTTTTATTATGTTTATACTAAACAATTCAAGATAGCTGACCCGTGCGATTTCTTCACTATACAATTTAACTATTCCCCAGAGGGGTTTAGAGACTTAAAATTTGGTACACAGATAGTTTCCAGTAAAACCAAGGAACCCCCCCCGAAAATGAAATTTTTTTTTTTAACCCCCCTTAAAAAAAATCAAAATGGCGGATTTTTTTCCCCCCGTTGCCTTTCGTGGCGCTCGATTGGACTTAAAAAAGCCCCCTATCAAAACGGCCCCCACTTACGTTTCCCCTTTAAAAATCTCAAAAAGTTTGCTTTAAAAATTTTTCCCTATTCTTAAAGGTATATACGGAGGCGCGAGAATTTGGGGGGAAAAAATTTTATTTTTTGAAATTTTCAAAAAATTTTTAAAATAAAAAAAAAAAATTTTTAGAAAATAAAAATAACCCCCAAAAGTCTGTGAAATTCTCCCCCAATAAACTTTTTAAAGTGTCTCAATTTTTTCCCCCAACGAGAAAAAAATAATTTGTGATATGTAGATGGGAATGCGAGGATGGGGAGGGGGGGGGGGGTTAACAAAAAGTTCCCCTAGGTTAATTTTTTGGTGTCGTAGATGGGAAAAATAATTCAGAGGAGTGGGGGAGGCCCCAGGGGGGAAAAATTTCTCTTTTTTCGTATCTTTACCGTTTACGAGATTTGAAAAAAAATGTCATTTTTTGCTATTTTTCCCCCTCTTCATTCGCTTTTTCCCCAAAAAGTCAACAAAAAATTTTAGTTGTGCTTTCCCCAAGTGATAGTTTTTGTGGGGGGCAACATTGGGACCCCAGTAAAAAAGAATTGAGGGGTTGGGGGTTCTGTACGGTAGTGGAGTTGATTTGATGTCTATAAAACCCCAAATTAAATTACTTTCCCCATCAGTCTCATTTACACTTGAATAGCCTTATCTTAACTTGGCTAAAAAATTTTTTTGGTTTTTATATAGGCTTTTTTTTTGTTGTTGTTTCTTAAGGTGATTTTCAGTAAAAAAATTATGTTTTTACTTTAAAAAAAGTTCCCTTCATGTTCTTAAATCCAAGGATATTTTTTTTACTTCTTTGCTTTTTTTTTTCTTATTCCCATATTGTGCCCCAAATTTTTTTACTTTTCTTTTGTGTTCTCGTTGTTTTTTATTTTATATCTTTTTTTTATTTTTTTACTTATTTTAAAATTATAATTTTCCCTTTTTAAATTTTAATATTTATTAAAAAAAGCAAAAAATTTTGATAGGGGGGGGCATTTTTTTGGGCGCCCCAAATGATATTTTGCTTTTGCGTCTTTGGGGGAACATTTTGCCCTTTTTTTGATGTTCTTTGTTTCGTTGTTTTTTTTGTGTTCTTAATTGAAGCTTTATTCCTTTTTAATTTTGTTTAATTTTTTTTTTTCCCCTTTTTTTTTGCTTTAAAAAAGAATGCATTCCTCGAGGGAATGGAAGAGAGGTTGGAGTGGGGATATTTATTGACCATTGGATGGTTCGGAAGCTATGGTAAAACTGAGTACACCCGAAGCTGTTTGGACTGATGAAATGGAAGGTGTTTCGGGTCGTCCCTCAATTTAAAATTTTTGTTTGGGGAAAAGGGGCCCCCGTTCTTGGTATTGGTTGTGGTCTTCCCCGATGGCGAAAAATTTTTTTTTTAGAAGTCTAAAAAGTGCCCACCTCATGCAGCCCCAAAATAGCTGTCCCCCTTTTTTCCCCCGGGTATCCATTTCCCCCATTTTTTCCCGCCAAAAAAAAGAAAAACCCGGGTTTTGATGCGGCGTATGCCATTGAAGATTCATTGTTGGCCGGGGGCCCACCAAACTGCGCTAGTAACCCCTCAATGCCCCCCATTTGGTGAAATGCTGGCCGGGTAGATGGATATTTCCCCACGTATCAGTGTCCTTCCTCCTGAGCCAATAAACAAAGACCCCAATTTACTTTTTTAAACTTGTCGAATCTTTACCCCCCTTAAATAATCCATGCCCCGTGTCCTTAAAAAGGGGGCCCGGGTAGACCTAAAAAAAAGTGAAAGGGCCCCAAAAACTTTAAAAACTAAGGAGGAGCAAAAAAAAATTCAAAGAAAAAGACCCTCAAACAATCTCAAGTAACAGGGAGGTGGGAAAAGGGAATACTGAAAAGCTTTCCTAAGTCAAAGGGGTGTGTTTACGTTACACTGAGCACCCCCGTCAACGAGATGCTGTCCAGCGTTACATAGCCCCCCTCGGTCCCCGAGATGCTGTTCAGCGTACATGGAACCCCTGGCTCGAGATCTGTTCAGCGTACACTGAGCACACCTTGGTTCCAGGGGTGCTGTTCAGCGTTTAAAAAAAAACCCTGACAAAAAATTTAAAAAAGTCAAATTTTTTCGAAAAAAAAATTAAATTGACAAATTAAGGCAATTTCCAACATATAGCACGAGTGTAGTTGAACAGCCCAATGGCGTTTGGAAAATAAAAAATTTAGTCTTTTTAATTTTTAAAAACTAAAAAAAAATAATTTAGGGCGAAAACTTTCAAAGTGTCCCTAAGGCTGTTGTAAGAGGGTAGGAAAAAAGGGGTGTTGGGTGAGGGATTTTATAAGCCCAAAATTTTCCCCTTTGGCCCCCTTTTATTCTAACGTCTGTTCTCGAACGCCCCGTGCCTACGACTTGTTTGCCTTCTGGTCTCGGGTGATGGGGGGTCCCGTATCCTTGGCCCCTCGCTTTTTTAAAAGATCGAAGTAAGATGTAACCGGGGTTCACAGTTGGCGCAGGTAAAAGTTTAGGCCCAAGGGAGGTGATGCCAGTTTGTGAACCGGTGCCGCCTGTTTTTGATGGGCGGGGCCCAAAAAACATTGGGGGGGTAGATCATTGAACTCGAAGTATTGATGAAATTAATACTATCTTTTTCCCCTGTAACTTTTATAAAAGATTTCGGTTTGAGTGAGACCCTTCCTCAACGTCATTTGGAATTTGAAGGACAGCGATTCCCCAGGCCCTTTTTGGAGTGGCAAACAGGCATTGAAGTGCCGCTGTATTGAAAAATGAAGCCCCCCAAAAAAATGTCCAAGAAAAATTGCCATTGGAAAAGGTGATAGGCCCCCGTTTCCCCGTTGACCTTTTACCCCCTTAATGGAGTTTCCCAATATCCGTTGCTTTCTCAAGGTAATTTAGGGTGGCAATTGGGGTTTTTAGAAACCAGGGGGGAAATTTCAAATAAATTATTAGAGTTCCCCTCTCCGATCCCCGTTTTCTCCTTTCGGCAGGCTGTCCAAGCATGGCAGGTCGAGATGTTCGCGAGGTAGAGGGGAGCGTCTAAGATTTTTCTTTCCCCCAAAAACGCGTTTGCTGTAAAATTTCCCCTTGGGATGGGCCCCACTGGAGGCTCCTTGAAGCTCAAGGGGTAGGAAAGCTGGTGGGAGGTTTTGGCGACATCACCCGCGATGAAAAAATCTTGGGGAGGGTGGGGGCAGGTGGAAAAGTTTCCTCCCCCCTTTTTTTACCGGTGGACCCCCAACATGAAAGGACATTTTGAGAAGCAATGGGGGGCCTTTTTTCTGTCTGGGTTCACTACGTTTTTCTACGTTCCCTTAGTGTACTTGGGGGAAAAAAAGAAGGCTGCCTCCAACACGGGGCAGTGACCCTCAAAGCCTGCAGAAAATTCCGATTAACTTGGCGAACTCCTCCGAGATCTGCGCAGCGGAGAATGTTTAGCCCCCCCGTTTACATGTTATTCTTGAAATGAAATGAGGGGCCCCTTTCCTATCCCCCCTTGTGTTTTTTAAAAATTACGGGCGATGGCCCCGGAAAAGGACTGACATGATCCCCAATACGCGCGACATTTGGGAGGAACCCCCGGAAGCTCAGGAAGTTGGTGCTGAAAAAAATGTTCATGGTCCATGTGGTACTGACACCGACCCCCTTCCCCTGCTGGGACTTGCAAAGGGGCACTGCAACAAAATTTACCCAAGCCCCCCCGCCAACCCCTGGACGGAGGGGGGGTTGTCCAATTCAAAAGGGTACACAAACGAAGGCTTTATCACACCGGAGGAGACAGATCAAAGGCTGATGGTGGGTGGGGTACAATTCCGCATTATGTCAAATACGAGGCGCCCATAAACTTGGAGCTTGCTTCTACTGTCGCGTAATCAAGTACCTCTTTAAGTCCCCCGAAAGGGGTTCTCTCCAGAAAATAACCCCCATCCCCGGGGAAAAAGAGGATGGGTCGGGCATTACTGACGAAGAGAGGTGGGTGCCCGCGACGCTGCGGCGTCTTCTCGATTTCCTTGTCAAACTCGAGCCCACCTTGAGTGTCTTCCCCCGCTTTAGAGGGCAAACAAAGTGTTTTCTTTGGCCGAGACAGCTCTCTGATGCAGTCTCAAGCACCCAAGTTTGGTTACTTCCCCAACGCCCCCCACCATGAAAAATTTTGACAAAATCACGTACCCCAATTTTTTCGGAAGTTCATGGTGCCACTAAGGCCCCCTATGCGGAATTTTTCGAAAAACCCCCATGGCCCCCACTTTGTAACGATCCCACGTGGTGAGAAGGTATGTGGTGATGTGGGTCTTCCCCCAACCCCGGAGAAAAAATACCTTCGTTTCACTTATGTCTACACCTTTTCCCTGGTTACGTTGATTTCTGGTCGTGGCGGCTGGTTGCCGGACGTTTCAGGAGTAGCCCCAATCTCGGCCTGGGGAAGCGAAAAGATACAATCCGCGCTGCGCGAGGATCTGTTTTGAATGGACCCCGGTCCCCTTTCCCTTTTTCGTGATCTTGCAACATGGGGGCTCCCCCTGCTTTCTGTGGGAGTTTTAAGAACCCCCTTAGCGAGGTCCTTAGAAAGGAACCCCCCCGCCCAACTGGCGGTGAAACTTACCTTGATAGACATCGATCGGGGCCCCGAGCAGGGGGGTGCTTAAAAATCATGGCTCCCCTACGTCGAGGATGACCCCTGAGTTGGGTGAGAGTATCAAACGGGAGAACCCCAGCAAAACCTCGTTGAGGGTGGGGCCCAAATCTCCCCAGCCAGCGCCGTGTGTTTGATTTACGTTCGTCTCTGTTTCAACCCCCGTGACCGACGCACTTTAAAAATATATTTCTGGACGGTCCGGGGGTTATGGGAAGACCTCTCTGATTGGTATCTTGCGTATGTCCGTGGTTGTCGACAGGTTGCACTCGGGGGTAGTCAGGGATTGCTCAAGGAAATGGTGGGGAACAACAGCACATGCATGTTCCGATCCTAGATAGGTACGGCAAGGTGTGTGGAACATCACCAACGGGTCCCGCGAGAGAAAATAGAGAGCAAGCTCTTGTGTTGATGGGCCCCGATGGCACACCGTAACATCTTCGAGATGATCGACGATCCCTCCGGGTTTCCCATGAATAGTAGTGTGCCTTCGGGAATTAGTCTTATCTGCCCCGGGGACTTCGTCGATTGGCCCGTCGTTGAGAAGGCTCGCACCCGCTGATGTCGCGTGGTGTCATTGGGCGTACATTGTGGCGACTGTTCAATATTTTCTGACGACACCCGGAATAGTGGTTCCATTGATACTCCAAATTCTCTTGGAGTAGGCAATGGAAAAATAATCTTTACTTTTTTGGAGAAGGGCGGGAGAGGTCTTCATTCCCCATGGGGTGGATGCCTCACTTCTCTCGCGGCTTAATAACGGATGTGTTTCCTTGGTGTTCTGCGAACCTGATCTTTGTGCGAGACGGGCAATATCTCAACTTGAATGTGAAGTCAAGGGATCAACGGTCGATCCTAGACCTCTGGACGGGCGATTCATGAGTTGAGAAGCGCGGAACGTGGAAAGAGAAGAGCGCGGGGGATGTGGACGTAAATCTCTCAAAGGCATGGCAAGGGTGCCAGATACGTCCTGCTTTTCAAGGTCGGTCCGTATGCTTAATCATGAGAACTTAAAAATCGGTGATGGACTCGTGAACGGCACCAAAGTCATTGTGACGGCGATCAGAGCCGACGATCACCGTCAGATTTTCGGCAACACGAACCTTGGAATTCCCCGGATTAGTTCAGGTTCGCGTTTGCGAAGGATCGCCGCTCGGGTTTGTGCCGTCGTTCCCCCTATGTTGGCGTACTGCATGACTGGTAAAGAGCCAAGGCCAGACAATTGAGTCGTCGGAGTGACCTGAGAAAGGACTGTTATATGGCCAAACTTACGTCCTGTTGAGAGAGTGAGCGTCCGCGACACGTCGTTCTTGTACCCGACGAAAGTAAAAGGAGGTGCCTATGCAAAGAATATTGTTTTAGACGAGCTCCTTCTAAACATGATTAAGTTTCGGCAGTAGGTGGGGATTGCACTTAAAAAAAAATCCCCGTCGTGATTTGACCCAGAGTGGCAAAGGGAATGCTTTACCCAAAAATCCTGATGATTTCATTAGAGTAGGCAAAGGGGATGTTCCAAAAACTCCCTGTTTTTATTGCGTAGGCAAAGGGGGAAATGCTTTACCAAAAACCCCCGGATTTCATTGCAGTAGGCAAAGGGAATGCTTTTACCAAAACCCTGATGATTTCATTTTTGCAGTAGGCAAAGGGAATGCTTTACCAAAATTGATGACTTTTTGCAGAGGCAGGGTCTGGAATAAAATCCCCCCTTTTGTGTAAATATGTAAATAGATATGGTTCCCAAGTTTGCCCTTTCCCCGTGGCGAGGATGGATACGCCCAAACCCCAATTTTGAGGTTGGTAAAAGACGGGCAAAAATGATTTTCTGTTTTTTCAAATTCCAAACCATTTTATTCTATTTTTTAAACCCCCCTTTATATTAACAACACAAAAATCAACCATTTTTTTGCTTAAAACGAATAAGACAAATTAATTAAAAGCAAATTTTTTAATTAAAAATAAACCCAATTTTTTCCTCAAAGAATTCAATTATTACTTGTTAAGTTTCGTGTTTTCTGATCAACCATCTGAATATTTAATCAAACTTTAAAAATTTAACAACCTTTTACCATTGATTTTTTCCAAAGTTTGCCCTAACATAACAAAATATTGCACTTAAAACAAAGTGATTTTATTTAAATATTGTTGTTATAAATGTGTAATATACATGGTCTTGCGTTTTGTGATCCCTGTGGCGAGCTGAATACGTAACCCCAATGCTGAGGTGGTTAAGACAAAAGCCCAATTACTTTTATATTTCAAAATTCATAAAAATTTTTTTTTATGAAATTCAACCACCCATTTATTCCATCAAAAGCTTTTCTTATTTAAACCACCATCTTATTACCTTCAAATGATCAAATGCAATGTTTATAAATCCTTTATATCAAGTCATAAATCAGCCTCTTCACCTTTTTTTCATGAAATCCTATCTTTTTTCCCTTTCTGAATATTGAAAAAACTATATCTACCCCCAAAAAACAAAATTTAGTTGATAAAAATACCCACTTAAAAAATTGCCTGATTTAAAAAATGTACTAATAGAAAATTAGTAATACCTAAATTGATCTCGAACCCGAACTTAAAGTAAACCCTAAGGGGTGGGGGGGGGGGCCCCCGGGAGGAAAGGAGTTATATATATATATATATAAGGCGTTGATATACAGCTCTTCCATGTAGTGAACTTCAGTTA